>NC_084751.1:16357881-16567881 GCF_033978785.1 Entelurus aequoreus | reverse complement strand
AAATTATGCAACCTTGTCTATTGACCACAACTTCCTTGCACATTTTAGCCAATTGGCATCATTTCTGCCAATCAAATTGACCCATAGCGGCGCTAAAACACAAATGTCACCTGTTTAATCAAAACTTTTGTTTGTTTTTTATGTAGATGAAGCAGAAACAGCATCGTGTACAAATACATCAACTCTTTATTGTTAAAATGGCACAATTGTCATCTTCCTGCATAGCTCAGCCCATCTGCAGCGCAGAGCCTTCTGGGTAATGTAGTATATACACATTTAGCAGTACTTTCTAGCTTACATATGTTTACCGTATATATTTATTTAAAATGTGCTATCCAGAGTGAGTAAATTAACATGTTCTCACTTGCCATGCTGACCTAGAAAAGAGGTAGCATTTACATTCCAGAGATGTTGACGTGTGATGATAATCTCTCATCGTCTCTCATTTACCAGCAAAAATTAGCGCTATAGATCGCTCTCAACAGTTAACAAATACTCTTAAAGTGCAGAGGTAAACGTGTTGGAAGATAAAGGAAAGTGTTAAGATGAAAAACACTTTTCAAGTGTAAAACATACACGGAGAATGTCTGCAGCTTGTGGACGACAGAGCAGACCGCAGACAATAAGGAAGCTTTTGATAGTGTTTCTTTCTATAATTATAATGAAATATTACTATTAGTAATTGCAATTAATTTAAACCTTACAGTAATTTGACAACGAGCACAGAGTATGCACTTTTACTGCCATCTAGTATAAAATGTGTAAAACATCAATCAATACAGTATTTATTTTCCAATTTGTATTGAAATAATGAGCTCTTTATAGCTAAGATTGCAAGGAACATTCAAAACATTGATAAAAAAAAAATCTAACATTTCAAGTTAATTGAAATGTTAATCCATTTTGGTAAGCATTTACATGGAAAAACCTGGTTCTCAAAATCTACAAGGTATTAAAATGAAGGAGTGCTTACTCTTTTTACATATTTTACATATATTTACTACTGGTTAAAAGTAAATTAAGTTGTTTGTTCTGTGAGTTTTCATGTAGTAATGACACTGGTACTGCTAGAAGGACTATGAATAATGTTAGCTTAATTTCAACAATGCTAAATTTGTTATGTCTTTTGTTTCATGAAATTATTCATGACAGATAGGCTGATTGGCAACACTACGTTGGCCCTAGTGAATGAATGTGAGTGTGAATGTTGTCTATCTGTGTTGACCCTGTGATGAGGTGGCGACTTGTCCAGGGTGTACCCTGCCTTCTGCCCGTGTGCAGCTGGGATAGGCTCCAGCACCCCCGCGACCCCGTAAGGGACAAGCGGTAGAAAATAGATGGATGGATGGAAACGCTGCTCTTTGTTAGCTTTCTTTGCCTTTTAAGTGTTTCTGCTTTGAATTTTCTTCTTTCCTAAATTTAGTTTTGATGAGCTTTTTAGCTTACAATCTTTTGGTTACGTCCATGTATAGCATGTGCACATTGCATCCGGAAGCATTAACAGCGCTCGGAATGAAAAAGAAAAATCCCTCTAAATTGTACAAAATAATGACATTAATAACAACTTTACAAATGTTTTAAAAAAAAGTTAAGAAATGACATGTACGTAATGGTATTACAAGCGCTTTAGCACTTAGCATTGTGTAGCACTTAGCATTCACTTCCCCCAGGAAGCACTGTATTCTAATTATTCTAATTATTCTAATTATTTTGGGAATTCTCATGTTGAAAGTGTAATGTGTGTCCATCTCTCTGTAGGTGATAAACTCATGCCTGGAGGTGTGGCAGAGTGCTTGTCGTAAGCTTGGCTGGAGGATCGATGAGTCCATTCAGGATGCATCCCATTGGAAGGGTGTCTACATTAAGGCTAAGCTGCGAATGATGCAGTTGAAGGATCAGAAGGCCTTTGAGACGTCCTCACTGATTGGCCACAGTGCTCGTGTGTATGCTCTCTACTATAAGGATGGTCTACTCTGTACAGGTATGCTGTTTCTTAATGTTATTTTTTGTCAACTTTTACAGAATATGTTTGTATAAACTGAGCAAAGTAAAGTAACTGAGTAGAATACCTAGAGTGCCCTGCAGAAGTATTCACCCCCCTTGGATGTTTCAGCCTTTTGTTGCTTTTATTATTGGAATCATTATAGTAATTAATTAATGTGAGTGTGAATGGTTGCCCGTCTATTTGTGTTGGCCCCGCAATGAGGTGTAATTCTCTTTGTCAAGGTGAAAACCGATTTTTACAAACTGCTGTCAATTATTTAAAAACATCAAGTTGTCCCGCGTGACATCGCACTTCAACATTTGCGGCTTAGCTCTACTGCCAATTTTTTATTTTTCAAAGCCTGTTGTACGTTTTTTTTTTTTTTTTAAGCATTTTCAAACATAAATGTGGCAAGATGGACTAAAACTGTTGCGTTCGGGTCCCGTCGTAGCAAGGATTGTGTTCCCCAGGATGCGGAAGGACGAGCAGGAAAACAGCTTGCAGGTAAGCGAAGTCTTTTTTTAATCCAAGGCAAGACAAAATTACAAAAATTAAGACGCTAGTGTACCGTGCAGCGAAACAACCTAACAGTCGCCAACATTGAAATATTTAAGCGTTGAAAAGAAAACACTTAAACGTGGCAAGAACAAGCAAACACAACTTGTCGTGTCTCGAGAGTAGCGAGTGCGTAGTGACGTGGGCTTAAAAAAGGACACAAATAGGGCGGTTGCAGGTAGAGCCACTCATCATGAAAATTAAACTTGGTGGGGAACAAATGCTCAATGCTCTTAGCAACAGGAAACTTAACTATGGGAGGCTTAGGAGCACTGGAAACATAAAAAACAAACCAAAAACAGACATGATCAGTAGTGACGGATCATGACAGAAATTATCAATACTACAGTAGATGAGACTAAACAGATCAGAGTGTGCTGTTCAGTATCATAGCCACTGATTGGCTTAACCTGAGGTAGCATTACTATATTGCAGTTAATCTCAAATGGTGGGGTGGGGGCGCAGTGTGACCCCGGAAACATGCCTTATCAGTATCATGCAGTATCATGCTTCAAAGCCCGCTTCAAAAAGCTGTGCACTACAAAACTTACTCATTGTAGCCACTAGTCCTGACTTACATTATTGAAAAAAAAAAAAAAACGCAAAAATGGTTTTATCCATTGTTTTGTAGGTTGAAGTGTGGTATATATATTGTGCTCCTGAGTTAATTTTGCTGATACATTTGAGTTTATTATTAGCCATTAATCAATTTCCTACTGCTTGTCCCTTTCGGGGTCACGGGGGGCCGGAGCCTATCACAGCTGCACTTGGGTGGAAGGCAGTGTACACCGTGGACAAGTCGCTATCTCATTGCAGGGCCAACACAGACAGGCAACCATTCACACTCCCATTATGCAATATTATATTATATTATATTTATATTATATTATTTTAGTTTATTATATTATGTTATATTATACAGTTTGTTAATCTTTTCTGTTACAGACTAAAAACAATGTTGCTAAGTTATTTTTTGTTGCAAGTTGATCCATATTTCTTTTTTTTTGTTTGTTTTTTTTTGTTTTCTTTAATGTTAGTAATGATACAATGTTATGCAGAGGTTTACTTATAACAATTTTATAGTCACTGCGGAGAATGTTTTCCTCTTCTGAGGGTGGTGTGACAAAAAATTAATTGAAAAGCACTACTATATTGGATTAAGCAAAGGGGAGTTGTCCTTTGATTAGAATTTTGCTTATCGTTTGCAATCATTATGAAACATGGTGACAGATGTTTTTTTTAATGCATTCTAAATAGGAAATAAATGCGATCAATAGTCTGCTTACAATATAACTTATGGGAGCCACTCTATTCTGCTTATAAAGCCCTTAAAAACATCCAAACAGGTAAGGTTTTATATACATGATGTAAGTATATATGTAATATAATAAAAGGCACATTTATATTAATATTTGATATTTACGTATTCATTTTAAGCATACGCGGCTCATTAATTTCAAAACACATCACATTGTTCGCTTTTTTTTTTAACTACATCCCTGATTACGGCTCACTTCATGAGAGCCAGCAAACAAAATAAAATATAACTTACTGTACTAGGTCTGCTGTCATTAGGATGAACCGTCGTCATGTCATTCATAATGATTGTGAACAATAGGCCAAATTCCCAAAAATGTGCAGTTTCCCTTTAAGCAAGTGTAACGGTGATTATGTGGGTGTTATTTAATGTCGAGAGGGCTCTCATATTGTTATACATTTACAAGGTCGTAAACCGTTCTTTCAATACTCTAGCTATGAAAATATTCGATTTACAATTAATAACTCCTACTTTGTGGAAATGTATTTACTTTTCCCGAATGATCAGGCCAATTAACAGCGATAAACAAGGGTTTGCTTTACAAGGTAAAATCAGTGTTTGCATAAATATACACCCCCTTTTTAAGCTAATTCAGGGGTGACCATTAGGTCGATTGCGAGCTACCGGTCGATCGCGGAGGGAGAGTCAGTTGATCACCAGCCAGGCATTAAAAAAATAGAACTAAAAATGAGCGCTTATCAATTTTCACTATGACGTCACTTTCGTCACTTGATTGACATTCACGGCACCCAAGGATCTTGTGAAATGATGCTGGCCGCTGAGAGCTCAGTATGAAGAAAAAAACGACCGGCAGAAAACTAACAAGCACTTTTATTTTAACAGACTCTCTCGCTGTACCTGCTGTCAAAACTGTAAAGACTGACTGCACAGTTCCTGTCTTTGCAATAAAACTCCTGCTCCATCTGACCTGTGCTACAAAATAAGGGTGTCATAAAACTAGCGCACACAATCTAGTTAGCTACGGAGTTTGCCTCCAATGTATTTTTTTTGAAGGGTATACAAACGAGTATGGAAGCTTGACAAATAAGAGTCTAGAAACCTGCCACTTTGATGTGGTACTGGAAAGAAAGGAAGACTTTTTTTTCCCTCCTCAATGTAAACGGGAAGTTGTGGAACTTATCAGCACTACTGTAAATCATGTCTGATTCAAATTAATACAAGTCATGAGAACAAGGTATTACACCAACTTATATTCTTGTCGTCATTAAAGAAGGGAATCTGTATGCTTTAAACATGCTTGTATTTTTGTTAAACACTTTTAAGGTGTTAACAAAAAATGTCTGTTTTATTAATATATATATATATATATATATATATATATATATATATATATATATATATATATATATATATATATATATATATATATATATATATATAAGGGTGTAACGGTACACAAACATTTCGGTTTGGTACGTACCTTGGTTTAGAGGTCACGGTTCGGTTCATTTTCGGTACAGTAAGAAAACAACAAAATATAAATTTTTTGGTTATTTATTTACCAAATTTGTAAACAATGGCTTTATCCTTTTAACATTGGGAACACTATAATAATTCTTCCCAAAAATAGAAATAGCTCTCTGAGTGATGGATGTGAGCCACCATTAGGCTGATCAGTGCAACAGCAGGCAGTCATGAATGCTAAGCATAACAATAACATACATATACACACAGGGTCGATGCCAGGGTTAATGCGGTCAACATATATCAAATAAATACTAAATAAGATAAGGCTCAGAATGGTTTCTTAACAAAACCGTTTGTACATATAAAGTGCTTTTTTTGATTGATTGATTGAGACTTTTATTAGTAGATTGCACAGTACAGTACATATTTCGTACAATTGACCACTAAACGGTAACACCCGAATAAGTTTTTTAACTTGTTTAAGTCGGGGTCCACGTTAATCAACATTAAACTGCCTCCGTTGTTGCTCAGATTAAATAAAATGACAAAACTTTTCTTCTACATATAAAAAGTGCAACATTAAACAGTTTAAAGTCAACTCAGCCTCAGATTAACTTTTCTTTCCCCCCCCCCCCCAGCCTTTAACCCTGGTGACTTTCACTCAATATTCATGTTTTTTTGCCAGAAAAATCAGTTTATCCACATTGTGGAGGTAGCAGGTATGGCGAGGTAGTGCCTGGCTAACTTGGCAGTAAGAGGATATATGGGCTCATTGTTCTTCCACCATAGAAGTGGGTCAAAATCTAGTTTTTAATGTAATATGGTCTTAAATCTGCTGCTATAAAAACTTTTGTTATTGCTTTAGCCCTGCCTGACTCGCCGAGGAGAGGCTGCTTGAATGCGTTCCGGAGCTGTTTGCTCGTCTTTCTCTTCGTTGAAGCGATGTTCACTTGGGGGTGGTGCCGCTTCAAAATGGGTTAGCATGTTTGACGTGTTGGCAGAAGCATACCCTACTGCTGCTGAACAATGTCGGCAAACCGCTTTCGCTTTGTCCGCCACTCGTCGTCCATTGTTGTATCGCACCGCAAAGCCGAAATGTTCCCAAACGGGAGATCCTAACGAGGCAAGAGGGTCTTCCAGCTCCGGCTTTTACATGTTGTAGTAGCCCGGTCGTTGCTAGCACGTCGTGTATTGTGCCTCGGTGTGCATTGTTTACACAACGTGCGGTGCGCTACTTAATATGTCCGTGTGGAAACTCGTTCGGTACATCTCCGAACCGAACCGAAACCCCCGTACCGAAACGGTTCAATACAAATACACGTACCGTTACACCCTTAATAGATATATATACATACATACATATATATATATATATACACTACCGTTCAAAAGTTTGGGGTCACCCAAACAATTTTGTGGAATAGCCTTCATTTCTAAGAACAAGAATAGACTGTCGCGTTTCAGATGAAAGTTCTCTTTTTCTGGCCATTTTGAGCGTTTAATTGACCCCACAAATGTGATGCTCCAGAAACTCAATCTGCTCAAAGGAAGGTCAGTTTTGTAGCTTCTGTAACGAGCTAAACTGTTTTCAGATGTGTGAACATGATTGCACAAGGGTTTTCTAATCATCAATTAGCCTTCTGAGCCAATGAGCAAACACATTGTACCATTAGAACACTGGAGTGATAGTTGCTGGAAATGGGCCTCTATACACCTATGTAGATATTGCACCAAAAACCAGACATTTGCAGCTAGAATAGTCATTTACCACATTAGCAATGTATAGAGTGTATTTCTTTAAAGTTAAGACTAGTTTAAAGGCCTACTGAAACCCACTACTACCGACCACGCAGTCTGATAGTTTATATATCAATGATGAAATCTTAACATTGCAACACATGCCAATACGGCCGGGTTAACTTATAAAGGGCAATTTTAAATTTCCCGCCACACTTCCGCTTGAAAACGTTTCGGTATGATGACGTATGCGCGTGACGTAGCCAGTTTAACAGAGGTATGGCTTCCCCATTGAAGCCAATACGAAATAGCTCTGTTTTCATCTCATTATTCCACAGTATTCTGGACATCTGTGTTGGTGAATCTGTTGCAATTTGTTCATTGCATTATGGAGAAAGAAGCTGAGCAAGCAAAGAAGAAAGTTGTCGGTGCGAAGCGGATATTTTGCGAGGGAAGTCAGCAACACAACACAGCCGGTGTTTGTTTACATTCCCGAAAGATGCAGTCAAGATCGAAGAACTCGGACAACAGAGACTCTAACCAGGAGGACTTTGATTTGGATACACAGACGCGATACCGTGAGTACGTAGCTGTGCTTCCAAACATTTGATCGCTTGCTATAACTAGCTCGAGCTAGGAGCTAGCATAACAAACACCTAGGTGTTTGTTATGCGGGATTAATTTGTGGCATATTAAATATAAGCCTGGTTGTGTTGTGGCTAATAGAGTATATATATGTCTTGTGTTTATTTACTATTGTAGTCATTCCCAGCTGAATATCAGGTCCCACCCGCGCGCTTCCAAACATTTGATTGCTTGCCCGTACGTGCGTGTCACGTACGTAACTTTGGTTAAATATATAAGCTTTATGAACCTTGGGTTAGGTGAACGGTCCTTTGGGCTGAGTGAGTGTGTGTGTTGTGCAGGTGTTTGAATTGTATTGGCGGGTTATATATACGGGATCCCGTCCATATAACCCGCTCGAGCTATAACTAGCTCGAGCTAGTAGCTAGGAGCTAGCATAACAAGCTCCTGTGTTTTTATGCGGGATTAATTTGTGGCATATTAAATATAAGCCTGGTTGTGTTGTGGCTAATAGAGTATATATATGTCTTGTGTTTATTTACTGTTGTAGTCATTCCCAGCTGAATATCAGGTCACCCCCGGCTCTCACAGCATCTTCCCTATCTGAATCGCTTCCACTCCCCACTAGTCCTTCACTTGCATTTTCCTCATCCACAAATCTTTCATCCTCGCTCAAATTAATGGGGAAATCGTCGCTTTCTCGGTCCAAATCTCTCTCACTTCTGGCGGCCATCATTGTAAACAATAGGGAACTTTGTGGATATGTTCAATTGACTACGTCACGCTACTTCCGGTAGGGGCAAGCCTTTTTTTTATCAGATACCAAAAGTTGCGATCTTTATCGTCGTTGTTTTATACTAAATCCTTTCAGCAAAAATATGGCAATATCGCGAAATGATCAAGTATGACACATAGAATAGATCTGCTATCCCCGTTTAAATAAAAAAATGTCATTTCAGTACGCCTTTAAAGTTATCTTCATTGAAAAGTACAGTGCTTTTCCTTCAAAAATAAGGACATTTCAATGTGACCCCAAACTTTTGAACGGTAGTATATATATATATATATATATATATATATATATATATATATATATATATATATATATATATATATATATATATATATATATATATATATATATATATATATATATATATATATATATATATATATATGTATGTGTGTGTGTGTGTGTGTGTGCGTGTTGTTATGTATGTATGTATGTATGTATGTATGTATGTGTGTGTGTAGTGTAGGGCAGTGATTATGCAATGATTAAAAACAATTAATTGGAGGCAGCCACCACCGTTGACATACTTCTGACAAAAATCACAATTTCTCCATAATTGTTGGTCCAAAGCTAATGAGGATTTTGTCAAAACAAGGCTAATAGATTTTTTTGGTTGTGTATATTTTTACGTTTAATGCGCCGTCAGGAACGTGTTACACAGCCTACTGGTCACTAAATACTACAGCAAAGTGCTTCAAATATGGCCGCAAACTTATATTTTGATTAAATAAAAGCATGTTTTATTGTAAGTTCATGAGCTGCTGTATAACATCAGAATGACCGCATGCACAACTGCACACGTCCTTAGTAGCACACATGGAGCCTGTTGTTTAGTTGTCCATACTCTCTTTGTACAAAACTCTGTTAATTATGTATCTTCTGCCATCTAGTGGCCTGTCCTGCTTGTCACTTGTAAACCATTTTTTATTTTGGAGTAAATAAATCATGCTATTTACACCAATTTGGAATCATTTGCATAGCTATACAACAACAGACGAACCCACACCTGACCTGATGTTGGAGTTGATAACAAAAAAGCAAACAGTGTCACACATAGTGAGGAATATAAACAGTTAAACCTCTGCTGTAACTTTACCCTTTACAAAAATATGAACAGTACAACATTAAAATAACTTGAAAAAATTTATAAATTATTTTGTGTTTGATAGTGGTCAGTAAGTATTTGATTCCTACCAACTAGTAAGCATTGTGACCTAGGGCTGCAACAACTAATTAATTAAATCGATTAATTTGATTGGAAAAAGCTTTGATTTATGTTATGTTGCTTCCATTAACCATTTAATGAGTGTAACTAATACAATTTGGACCACATGGAGTGTGTGTATGCAAACATAGTTTCCGCACAGCTGCTGCAATAGAGTGCGCCTGCGGGATGTGGTATGTTGTTTTATTTTCATTAATGCACACATGTTAAAAGTGCAATTTGAATGTTGATGATGTGTATTTATGAGAAAAAGGAATGCAGTTTGTGGCAAGCAGAAAAATATTGTTTGTTTTCCCCTGGAATACGCATTAAATCTATAAAGTGTGTTTAATCTGATTGCTTAATTAATCAAACAAACTAATCAATGGATTACTAAAATAATCGATAGCTACAACAATTATTTTTCTACCATAGTCTTAGAACTCGGTGTAACAATTGGGATTTTCTGCCTCCTCAAAGCTATTCTAAATTGTCAACTGATTTAAATATGTCAAAACATTCTAAATCCTGCCTACAGTATTTGTAGAAATGACAAAAGGCACTTTTGTTTTGCAATATTTGGTTTGTACTGACATTTAAAAGTATGCTTTACTTTCGTAACATTTTCAACAACCTGTATATGTTCTTTCAGGATCTGATGATCTGTCTGCCAAATTATGGGATGTTCGCACTGGGCAGTGCATTTATGGAATTCAGACTCACACGTGTGCCACAGTTAAGTTTGATGAGCAGAAGCTGGTGACTGGATCCTTTGACAACACTGTTGCATGCTGGGAGTGGAGCACAGGGGCCAAAATTCAGCAGTTCCGTGGCCACACAGGAGCAGGTTGGTTTCAATGTGGACCAGCTATTTATTTAGGAGTATGATACAAGTACGCTGGTACAGAGTCCCCGCTTTTTGTAGGATTCAGTTTTTGGCAGCAATGTTTGCCTAAAGTTTGCCCCAGTTTTCTTATACAATCATATCGTACGTTGGGCGTACTATAATAAACCATTATGTTAGCTCGGATAACATTTTGTGGAATGGAGTGTCCAAACAAAGAATCCCACTCTGTTCGACTGCAAATTAATCCACCACGAAACCAAACAAAGTTTCGAGTGCCAGCACTTTGACAGAGAACATGAGAAACACTATTGAATTCAAGAAATAAAGTTCAAAAATACCTCTTTTCTCTATTCCTTCCTCTCTGCTTGTGGCTGTCTTTGCCAACAAAAGTCTTCAATGAAGGTAAAAGTGATGTGAAATGTTCATTTATACATTTATCACTGATCACTCAAGTATTGAAAATATATATTGACGCCATCAATTTATGGATCGATCAGACCTCTTCTTACATGACTGCAACAGTGCTTACACTCCAAATGTTGTTATATTGTATTCTCTCTAGACCACAGGTGTCAAACTCAAGGCCTGAGGGCCAGATTCCGCTTGCCACAACAATTTTATGTAGCCCACAAAAGCCTAGAAATAATACGCGTCAATAAAGTACTTTATCTTTTCCTACTAAATGTATTCGTTCTTTCCGTTTTGACAAAAAAAAATACATATACTGCATCTAATTGCAAGTCATGGTCAAAAGTTTACCTACACTTGTGAAGGACATAATGTCATGGCTGTCTTGAGTTTCCAATCATTTCTACAACTCTTATTTTTTTGTGATAGAGTGATTGGAGCACATACTTGTTTGTCAAAAAAAACATTCATGAAGTTTGGTTCTTTTATGAATTTATTATGGGTCTACTGAAAATGTGACCAAATCTGCTGGGTCAAAAGTATACATACAGCAACATACATTATCAATTCTGGTGATGTAGAAAAGTTACAATCAAATCAAATTAGCTTAATGGCATGGCCTCTTAACTTCATGTGAGTGATTATGATTGACGACACCTCACATGAGCCCATTTAAATAGGGCTCATGTGATGCAGTCATTAGACTTGGTTACAAACGCGACAATGGGAAAGTCAAAGGAACTCAGCACAGATCCGAAAAAACGAATCATTGGCTTGAACAAGTCACGAAAGTCACTTGGAGCCATTTCAAAGCAGCTTAAGGTCCCAAGAGCAACTGTGCAGACAATTGTTTGTAAGTATAAAGTGCATGGCACAGTTTTGTCAATGCCACGATCAGGAAGAAAACGCAAGTTATCACCTGCTGCTAAGAAAAAATTGGTCAGGATGATCAAGAGTCAACCGAGAACCACATAAAAGCAGGTCTGCAATTAATTGGAAGCTGCTACAACACAGGTGTCAGTGTCCACAGTCAAGCGTGTTTTGCATCGCCATGGACTGAGAGGCTACCATGCAAGAAGGATGCCCTTGCTACAGAAGCGACACCTTAAGGCTCGTCTAAAGTTTGCTGCTGATAACATGGACAAAGATAAGATCTTCTGGAGGAAAGTTCTGTGGTCAGATGAAACAAAATTTTGCTCTTTGGCCACAATACCCAGCAATATGTTTGGAGGAGAAAAGGTGAGGCCTATAAACCCAGGAACATCACCGTCAAGCATGGTGGTGGTAGTATTATGTTCTGGGCCTGTTTTGCTGCCAATGGAACTGGTGCTTTACAGAGAGTAAATGGGACAATGAAAAAGGAGGATTACCTCCAAATTCTTCAGGACAACATAAAATCATCAGCCCGGAGGTTGGGTCTGGGGTGCAGTTGGGTGTTCCAACAGGACAATGACCCCAAACACACGTCAAAAGTGGTAAAGGAATGGCTAAATCAGGCTAGAATTAAGGTTTTAGAATGGCCTTCCCAAAGTCCTGACTTAAACCCCATTGAGAACATGTGGACGATGCTGAAGAAACAAGTAAATGTCAGAAAACCAACAAATTTAGCTGAACTGCACCAAATTTGTCAAGAGGAATGGTCAAAAATTCAATCAGAAGCTTGTGGATGGCTACCAAAAGCACCTTATTGCAGTGAAACTTGCCAAGGGACATGTAACCAAATATTAACATTGCTGTATGTATACTTTTGACCCAGCAGATGTGGTCACATTTTCAGTAGACCCATAATAAATTCATAAAAGAGCCAAACTTCATGAATATGAAGTATGTGCTCCAATCACTCTATCACAAAAAAAAAAGAGTTGTAGAAATTATTGGAAACTCAAGATAGCCATGACATTATGTTCTTTAAAAGTGTATGTAAACTTTTGACCACGACTGAATATATTTTTTTTTTACATGAAAACCCTTTTGTAACATCAATACAAATTTAAGTGATGTATTGTATGAATGGAAAAACTGTATACAGGACACTCCAGCTTCGCTGCAAAGCGTCGAAACAACACAGGAAGCAACAGTTACCGGTTATAAGCCATCCGCTTGATTGGCGTAGAGCTGGCGCCATGGGTTGCTTTCGTCGGTGGGAGAGAACACCACGTCTCATTGGACAACTACCGCCTGCCTCAAGCTGGGCAGCCCCCAGCCAAATAGGTGTTGTCCCGCCACAGTCCGCCTGCCTTACTGGGTGCGTAGGGCTTAGGGTACAAGTATCCGACAAGTGGACTGCGATTGCTGCACCAGGCAACAACACAAGAAATTCAAATTCAAAAATGAGAACTTCTCCCCTCAAGTTGGGCACATGGAATGTAAGAACAATGACACCAGGACTGTCCAACGACCTCCAGGCCATCAGCGATCCCCGGAAGACCTCAGTCATCAACAATGAACTTGTGAGACTGCAGGTTGACATTGCCGCACTGCAGGAGACGCGGCTTGCCGACTCTGGAACTCTCAGAAAAAATAACTTTACGTTCTTCTGGCAAGGGAAGAGTGCCGAGGAAACCAGAGAGTATGGCGTTGGATTTGCTGTCCGGAACTCTCTACTGGGAATGATAGAACCCTGTAAACAAGGCACAGAAAGACTGCTATCACTCCATCTCCACACCACAATTGGGCCCGTCAACCTGATCAGTGTATATGCACCAACACTCAGTGCCACCAGGGATACCAAGGATGAGTTCTACAGCCAGCTAGACTCTCTTATTGACAGGATCCCAAAAGAAGAGCACCTGATACTGCTGGGTGACTTCAACGCCAGAGTGGGCGCAGACCACGACTCTTGGCCCTCCTGTCTTGGAAAGTTTGGTGTTGGAAAGATGAATGAGAATGGGCAACGACTCCTGGAGTTGTGCTCATACCATGACCTCAGCATCACCAACTCCTTCTTCCAGACAAAGCCTCAGCACAAAGTGTCTTGGAGACACCCTCGCTCCAAACACTGGCACCAGCTAGACCTGATCATCACCAGGCGGTCTGCGTTGAAGCGTGTCCTCCTTACCCGCACCTTTCACAGCGCTGACTGCGATACTGATCACTCGCTGGTGTACTCCAAGATGAGACTTCTGCCTAAGAAGATCCATCGCTCCAGGCCCCAGGGCAAACCCCGCATAGATGTGAGCAAGACCGCACATCCTGACAAGGTCTCTCTCTGAGGTGCTTGACTCAGATCCTCCTGGTGGCTCAGCCACAGAGAGATGGGACCGCATTAGAGAGTCAGTACACAGCACTGCCATGATGGTCTTTGGAAAGAAGCAGACAAAGAACAACGACTGGTTTGAGGCCAACTCCTCCATACTCACTCCAGCCGTAAAAGAACGCCGCAGAGCTCACCTGGAATACAAGCGATCCCCCAGCCAGAGGACTCTGCAGGTGTACAGATTTTCCAAGAGCAAAGTACAGAGACTAGCAAGGCAATGTGCTAACGAATACTGGCTCCAGCTCTGCCAGAGCATCCAGTTAGCGGCTGATACTGGAAACATCAGGGGCATCAAGAATGCTATGGGCCCCACCAAGAAGGTTACAGCGCCACTGAAGTCTGCCACGGGCGAGACCATCCAGGACAAGGGCAAGCACTTAGAGAGATGGGTGAAACACTATTCCGAACTGTACTCCAGACAGAACCAAGTCACACACGATGCACTTGCAGTCATTGAAAGCCTCCCTCTCATGGCTGAACTGGATGAGAAACCTACTGTGGCTGAACTGAAGAAGGTCATTGAGAGCCTGTCCTCAGGGAAAGCGCCTGGGAAGGATGGCATACCACCAGAAGTAATCAAGTGCGGCGACAGCACACTGAGGGAACATCTTTACGACCTCCTCTGTCATTGCTGGGAGGAAGGAGCAGTACCTCAGGACATGAGAGACGCCAACATCGTTACCCTGTACAAGAACAAGGGTGATAGAAGCGACTGTAACAACTACAGAGGAATGTCTCTCCTAAGCATCGAAGGCAAAGTCTTCGCACACGTCCTCTTGAACAGATTGCAGAAGCTTGCTGATAGAGTGTACCCAGAGTCACAGTGCGGGTTCCGCTCGGAAAGATCAACCATTGACATGGTCTTCACCATCAGGCAACTGCAAGAGAAGTGCAGAGAGCAGCACAAGCCCCTCTTTCTGGCCTTCATAGACCTGACCAAAGCGTTCAACCTTGTCAGCAGGGATGGGCTCTTCACAGTCCTAGCGAAGATTGGCTGCCCACCGAGACTCCTGAGCATGATCAAGTCGTTCCATGACGGCATGAAAGGCACAGTACAATGTGACGGCTCGACGTCAGATGCCTTCGACATCCGCAGTGGCGTTAAACAGGGCTGTGTCCTCGCTCCCACTCTCTTCGACATCTTCTTTGCCGTTCTGCTGAAACACGCCTTCGTATCATGGACCGAGGGTGTTTACCTCCACACTCGGTCAGACGGCCGACTGTTCAACCTGGCTCGCCTAAAAGCAAAGAGCAAGGTCCGGGAGGTAACCATCAGAGACATGCTGTTTGCAGATGACGCTGCTCTGGCCACCCACACAGAAGAAGAGCTACAGAGCCTGATGGACCGCTTTGCAAAGGCATGCGACGAATTCAGCCTAACTATCAGTCTGAAGAAGACAAATGTGATGGCCCAAGATGCTGAACCACCCTGTATCACCATCAATGACTATCAACTAGAGGTCGTCAGCCAGTTCACATACCTTGGCTCCACCATCACTGACAACCTCTCACTGGAAGCAGAGATCAACAAGAGGATCGGGAAGGCATCCACAACCTTGGCCAGGTTGTAGCAAAGAGTGTGGAACAACAGCATGCTGACAATAAACACCAAGATCGCTGTGTATCGTGCCTGCATGCTAAGTACTCTCTTGTACGCCAGCGAATCCTGGATTCTGTACTCCTCGCAGGAGAAGAGGCTAAGTGCCTTTCACATGCGCTGCCTCCGTCGCATACTCGGGATTACATGGAGTGATCGTGTGACAAACAAAGAGGTGCTGATGCAAGCCAAGATTCCCAGCATGGTCACTTTCCTTCGTCAGCGTCGCCTTCGACGACTGGGCCATGTGCGCCGAATGGACTATGGCCGGATCTCCAAAGACATCCTCTACGCAGAACTTGCCTAAGGCAAGAGGACAACGGGACGGCCACATCTCCGCTTCAAGGATGTCTGCAAGCGTGACCTGAAAGCGCTCGACATGGACCCGAACGCCTGGGAAGAGCTTGCTCAGGATAGATCCAGCTGGAGACACACCGTGAACACTGGACTGAAAGCTGGCGAGGCAAAACTCCGCCAGCTTGCAGATGAGAAGCGAGCTCAGAGAAAGAGCAAGCAACTACATCCTGTAGCTGACTTGACCTACAAATGCACCAAGTGCAACAGAGACTGTCACTCCCGTGTGGGTCTGTACAACCACAGCAGACGCTGCATCACCAACTAAAACATATCCAAGGGGCGCCAATCCATTGTCTTCCGAGACTTACGGATGCCAACAACAACATGCAGTCTAATATTTACATACTATTGGCTATAGCCATTAGACTACTGTTTATTTGCCTGAACCAGTGCAGATTTGGGTGTATTTTGAAAGCTTTAGAGGCAAATATATAAGCGATCATGAAAAAAATATTTTAAATGGGATGGAGTGGATGTATACACTCTTAAGAATTTTTTTTTTTTTAAGATTTAAATCATTTACCATCACCAAGATTTTACTGCTCGATATGACCTCCCCCCAAAAATGGATTAACTCGCTGGAATATAAAGACAATGTAAAATACATCCATAAACGTGGATGCATATGCAAAAGTACAATATATTTATCTGTACGGTAATCTATTTATTTATATCTGCACCTTATTGCTATTTTATCCTGCACTACCATGAGCTAATGCAACGAAATTTCGTTATTATCTGTACTGTAAAGTTCAAATTTGAATGACAATAAAAACGAAGTCTAAGTCTAACGTCATTTGACATTTACGGTATTTAGAAAGAAAAGATTGGAGGCACATCATGTATTTACATCTGAGGGGTCCACAAATTAAACAATCTGTGAAAGACAATGTTGGACTTATTCGTGCATCGCTAAGTAACATATGTGATTGACATAACGATTGCCGTGCTGCTGTTATCGTGACGCTAATGAGGAAGAAGGATACAATTGTTTGCAGTTGATTTCCTGCTAATAATATTAGTCTCATCTACAATTTATGTTTGTAAGGTTTCTCATAGTCATTCACATCCACGTTCCTTGTGTGGGCTCTGTGCCGAGGATGTCGTTGTGGCTTCTGCAGCCCTTTGAGACTTTTGTGATTTACGGCTATATAAATAAACATTGATTGACTGATGATTGATAGTGTGAAGTTCATATTTTGTCTCATTATTGAGCTGTAAATGTCCCTGTTGTTCAGCAATGTTTGCTAGCAATATCAAGATTCAGTATATGCTGTTGAGCGTACAAGAGATCTATTCATCTAGTTTATTAATATTATTAAGGGTATTTTCTTGATGCTAACGAATATCACCAGTGACGCTATAATGTGGTCATCCTTGGCGAATAAAGCACTTGGCTTTCCTGCACAACAATAACTAAGCTTTTAGTTTTGTTATGAAAATGGACAATACAAATACGGTGGATTTGGCCAACAATCACAATATTTATTACTAGGACTTGACATGAAGTTAGTTTATTTGCACAAGCAGGTCTTTGTAGTTTTATTTAGGCATAGCAACCACAAAAAAACACAAACTAATGAGATCTCTTGTCCTTTTATTACGTTTAATTTTGTTGTCAAACACTACAGCAGTTCATCCTCTATAAATTAAGATTTAAAAAGATATGGTTGTGAATCCTCATTTGTCCAAAAATAGTTTTCTTCGTTGTACGTGCGCTGCTATGGAAACGGAAATAAATGCGCCGAATAATTAGTTCCGGCATATATTAAAATGACCAAAATACGGTAAATATTGAACATATCACATATTGCTAAGTGTGTAACGGTACGTGTATTTGTATTGAACCGTTTCGGTACGGGGATTTCGGTTCGGTTCGGAGGTGTACCGAACGAGTTTCCACACGGACATATTAAGTAGCGTACTGCACGTTGTGTAAACAATGCACACCGAGGCACAACACACAGCATGCTAGCAGCGACCGGGCTACGACCACATGTAAAAGGCAGAGCTGGAAGACCCTCTTGCCTCGTTAAATATACCGTTTGGGAACACTCCGGCTTCGCGGTGCGATACAACAATGGAGGACGGAAGTTGGCTGACATTGTTCAGCAGCGGTCAAACATGCTAACCCATTTGAAGCGTCACCACCCCCAAGTGAACATCGCTTCAACAAAGAGAAAGAGGAGTGTCGTGCAAACACCGCATTCAAGCAGCCTCTCCTCGGCGAGTCAGACAGGGCTAAAGCAATAACAAATGTCGTTGGTGTTTTTATAGCAGCAGATTTAAGACCATATTGCATTAAAAACTAGATTTTGACCCACTTCTATGGTGGAAGAACAATGAGCCCATATATCCTCTTACTGCCAAGTTAGCCAGGGACTACCTGGAGACAATGTAACTGGAAGCAGGTCTGCTCTTTCTGCAGACAATGTGGATAAACTGGGGCTGGGGGGGGGGGGGAAGAAAAGTTAATCTGAGGCTGAGTTGACTTGGAAACTGTTTAATGTTGCACTTTTTACATGTAGAAGAAAAGTTTTGTCATTTTGTTTAATCTGAGCAACAACTTGAGGCAGTTTAATGTTGATTAACGTGGACCCCGACTTAAACAAGTTGAAAAACTTATTTGGGTGTTACCATTTAGTGGTCAATTGTACGGAATATGTACTGTACTGTGCAATCTACTAATAAAAGTCTCAATCAATCACTCAAAAAAAGCACTTTATATGTTGAAAGGTTTTGTTAAGAAACCATTCTGAGCCTTATCTTATTTAGTTTTTATTTTATATATGTTGACCACATTAACCCTGGCAATCGACCCTGTGTATGTTATTATTATCCATAGCATTCATGACTGCCTGCTGTTGCACTGATCAGCCTAGTGGTGGCTCACATCCATCACACACAGAGCTATTTCTATTTTTGGGCAGAATTATTATAGTGTTCCCAATGTTAAAAGGATAAAGCCATTGTTTACAAATTTGGTAAATAAATAACCAAAAAATGTATATTTTGTTGTTTTCTAACTGTACCGAAAATTAACAGAATCGTGACCTCTAAACCGAGGTACGTGCCGAACCGAAATTTTTGTGTACCGTTACACCCATAATATCTCTCTCTCTCTCTCTCTCTCTCTCTCTCTCTCTCTCTCTCTCTCTCTCTCTCTCTCTCTCTCTCTCTCTCTCTCTCTCTCTCTCTCTATATATATATATATATATATATATATATATATGTATATATATATATATATATATATATATATATATATATATATATATATATATATATATATATATATATATATATATATAATATATTATATATATATATATATATATATATATATATAATATATATATACCGAAATTTTTGCTATGAAATTGTCTGTTACTACATTATATGTAGACTTGCAGCGTGTATACAAAATGATCAAGGGTTTTAAAGTTTTTTTAAAGGGCTCTGAAGGCTACAATGGTGACTCTCATTAGCCGCATCTTCGAAGCGTTTTTTATCATCTTTGAAATCGTAAAAAAAAAGAAAAGATGTGTGTTCTTGTCTCTCATAATGATTGTGAACGATAGACAAAATTCCAAAAGAAGCTAGCGGCATTACAGCTCAACCTTCATGCTGTATAATTGTATTGCATTAATGTGCACTTCATGTGTATATACAATATATTTTCTTCAGTGTGGTTAGTTTTACAATGACTTCATTGTGAAGAATATCAACTAAACACCTAAAGTTTTTTTTTTTAAAGTAATTCGAAGGACTGTTTACATCCATCCATCCATTTTCTACCGCTTGTCCCTTTTGGGGTCGCGTGGGGTGCTGGAGCCTATCTCAGCTGCATTCGGGCGGAAGGCGGGGTACACCCTGGACAAGTTGCCACCTCATCACAGGGCCAACACAGATTATCAGACAACATTCACACTCACATTCACACACTAGGGCCAATGTAGTGTACATATTTGGCAAATTGCAACAAACAGGGAAGGCAGAATAAAGGTTAGCCTGTGTTACCTTTTACAATAAGCAGCAACAATTCAAACTGCTTTGAAAGAGCACAGTCTACCAAGTCAAATTCCTTGAGTTAAAGCCGATTGTGATTCTAATTCTGATGATATTAGAAAAACATGTTAATATTATTAACGGTGTTATTAATAACTAATAACACTAATACTTGTTTTATATATACATAAAACATTTGTTTAGCCTTTTTAAAGATATGCATGATTGCAAATCAAAATTATTGTTCTGATATATATTATGATGTCATATAGATCACGCCCCCACCGCCAGTATATAACGGTAATCCAGGGGAAACCCTGCTATAGGTATACTGATAGGGACATTATTCTTTACAAAATGTGTTTTTTGTTGATATTCATTAGATTTACGTTGTTTTTTATGGGAACAATCGCTTTGGTTTTCGTACAATTCGGTTTTCATGTGACCTTTTGGACGGGATTACTAACAAAAAGTCAGGTTCCACTGTACTGTGATGAATCTGAATATGACTGATTGTTGAACAATATTTGTTCACCAACAATTCTTAGTAATTGTAAAGGGACAAGTGGCAGAAAATCGATGGATGGATGGATGTATTCTCCAGCACTTGTTTTACAATGTGTAATTTAAATTCACTTTTCAATTTCCTTTTTTTGAAGAACTGCCTTCAGAAGGCTTGTGCGTGAAATAATGACGTGAAAAAAAAGTTAACAAAAAACAACAACAGTGACATAATTTCTCAGTGTAGCAACGCACGCCTACGTATTCCTCTGCTGCGTGCACTTAGTAGTTCTATTTTTGTTTTTTGTTTTAAGAGGGACAAGCGGTGGAAAATGGATGGATGGTTTTAAGCAAGGGATTTTCTTGCAGTCATAGTGTAGGAAAAGGAAAGCTTAATTTCCCATCTGCTCCATTTGGTAAAACCATATGCTCGTCTGCCTTTGGTTTCCTTTAATCGGGCACATGCATCTGACTTGTTACAATAGGATAGGTCATCTAATGTTAGAAATATGTTCTAGACCAAGGGTGCCCAAACATTTTGCCTCAAAGGGCCAAAGTGAAAATGTGTCAATTGGCTGCGGCCAAACACAGCGTTTAACATGTACAGCAGCATTAATTAAGCGTTAAGACCAGGGGTGTCGAACTCATTTTCACTGAGGGCCACATCGCAGTTATGGCTGTCCTTCGAGGGCCGCTCGCAACAGTGAGTAATCAATTATTATAAATGTATAAGGATTCGCCTCATGATATTATGATACAAGTGCATATGTATTTGATCATTATATTTTTACATACTCTGTAAAAAAATTTTTTAAGATCTTTACACTGGCAGCTGAGTCGTCAGAGTTTTATCATTTATCAATAATTACTGTAAATGGCAAAATTCTGGCAAAGGAGTGGCCGTTTTTTTTAACGTAAAATCTACGCTTGTTGTTTTGATGGTGTATTACTGTAAATGGAAGAACAGTACCGTGTTTTTTTTTTTACGGTAAAGTTCTGGCGACTGAGCAGTTTTTTCCCTGTAAAATATATTGTCAATTTTACAAAGTACAATTTAATGGATAACTTGCTCTGAAATTATGAGTCAATCAGATATTTGTTGTTTACTTAAATAAAAGGAGGCTGCAATGTAAATTATATGTGTTACAACTGTGTTGGCCTGCGATGAGGTGGCGACATGTCCAGGGTGTACCCTGCCTTCCGTCTGAGTGTAGCTGTAATAGGCTTCAGCCCGCCCGCGGTAGAAAATGAATAGATGGTTTATTAGGAAACCGGAAACTAATAGTTCATTATTACAACAGATTATAACTACTTTACAACCCAATGTTGTCACTTAGAATTTTCAAAATAGGGTCCCAGGGACCCCATCAAGTCATAAAAATGGGGTCCCACAGTAAATTTTTGGGGTCCCACATTTTTGTAACCGTTTTAAATCAAATGATAGATGTATGCAATATCTTGTTATTTCTCACATTCTATATTGTGTTTTGGAAAAAAGTTGTCATAAATGTTACTTAATTCATTAAAAAAAATTATACAAAAGAAAAAAAATTGTTATGCATATGTAAATGTATTCAGTTATAAACATTCATTCACTTTCTTCTTTCCTTCATGGATCTAAACTTTACGGCTGCCGGTACTTTTTTCTATATATTTTTTTAATAAGTTGTAGGTGTATTTTTTTCCAGTATAAAAGTGTAAAAAGTTTTTTGCTTCAGTCATGAAGTTATGATAATCGTGTGCCAGGGCATACATACATTATTTATTTAACACTTAAATCTCTAGAGTCTACATCAACTTCAGATCCATCCCTCAATTCTAAGTTGTTTTTTTATGTTGTTTTTTGGTTTGTTTGTTTTCTGCCTTTTTTGTCAAAGAAAACTGGTTTTTTTATGGCAAACACACAAAATATGCAAAATCTTCCACAAAAAATATTTTTCAAAGTGGAATATTTGATGTGAAGTAATCGGAGCCTTGGATAGGTCAATAATTCATAAAAACATTGATTTTGATTCAATATTATGTTTTGAGCAATTGCAGTTTTAAAGAAAAATAAACCGTTTTTTTTTATTAGTCAACATTGCAACTTTTTCTAAATTACATTTCACCTATAAGCTTTTTTATTCCACTTTTGTTATGTTTTTGTTTATTTTAATAGTATTTTTAGAATGTGCTGTGGGCCTTTAAAACATTAGCTGCGGGCAGCAAATGGCCTCACGGCCACACTTTTGACACCCCAGCTATAGATAATAAAAAATGTAATCTGATAAAAAGGGACAAGCGGTAGAAAATGGATGGATGGAAGTCTATCGATAAAAAGCAGACACTGGCGACACGTGCGTTTATCATAACGCACAGTCAGCATCTCTGCTTCAGTAAACAAAGACAGTGATGACGTCACTGTCAGCGATGCGAGCGACACTTGCTAACTTGTCAGCCACTTCTCCAAGAGACTCCTTTTGAACACTCCTCGCACATTAACACTTCAAAAGGCACATATTTTCCCCGTTTGTTGACCTGCAAAGTATGTTTTTGGGGTGGAGGAGTCTGGTCGGTTGCTGGTCAGCTTGAAGCTAACAGCTAGCCTTCTCCGTCCTCGAACGATGTCAATCCAGCGGGAGAAAAAAGTGAAGTTTCCATGGATTCACAAAGACGAAAACAACTCATTTACTGGAGACATGGGACACGATGAAATTAAAAATGTTGACTTTACATGTGTTTACCATGAAGTCATTCTTTTGACAGCCCCTTGCGGTAAAGTTGTTCGAGTGCAAACTGTGGCAGTTTTTGTGATTGATAAAACTTTCAGCGAATCAAAATTTAAGACATTGTACCGGAAGGTTTATTACTTTGAAGACGACCAATAAAAGGCAGGGTCGGTTAAAAAAAATAAAATAAAAAAATAAATTCTGCGTCCCGGGGACGCGCGGACTTCCGGAAATTTGCGTTCTTTCTGATTTCAATGCGTAAAAAGATACAAAAAGTGCATTAACGCCAACAGTGACAACCTAAATTCATACAAATGCAACTACCATTACAATATTAACATGAAAAAGATTGTTATTACAGATTCATCAGAGTCGAGTATTTATTTTCAATTAAATAAAAACATGTAATTTATTATAATATAATATTAGTTACATTATTATATAATATTATATTTAAATATATGCATTTGCATGCAGTACATGTATGTTTACGTCACAGTGGAAATAATAAATACATTTAGTAAAAAAAGATAAAGTACTTTACTGAAGCATATTACTTCCAGGCTTTCGTTGCCCACATAAAATGATGTGGTGGGCCAGATGTGCCTTGAGTGGGCCTTGAGTTTGACACCTGTGGTTTAGACCTATACCACCATATATGGGCCATTTTATCAAATTGGTTCAAAGTGAGGTTGTAAATATTGAAAAATTTGGTAATTTTTATTCCTAAAACGTTTTCCCTATATATTATACAATATCTGAAGTGCACATTTCTAGAAAAAGAACAGTCAACTAGTATTTTGTATATTCAGAATATTTGGGAATGTTTTTCTATCCCCAAATGTGTCACTATCAAAACATAGCATTCAATTTTGAATCAAAAAAATATGCTAACCTGTTATTGTTATGCTTACTTCCCCTGTGTAGAGTATATTAAAAAAAGTTTTACTTCAATATATTCTTCAAAATCGATATGCAAGCTTTCTTTCTAAAATGCACATCACTCATCAAATTGATTTCATATTAATTGATTAATGAAATTGAATATACATTAAACCAATCAGTATCATAAAATGTTAATTGATAATTCAATACAATTTATTTATTTTCTAAACACCCAGTGTTTCGGTAGTGACTGCACACGTTTCGTTAGTGACCAATATTTAGTTTTCAAGGTTGTGTCATATTCCCTCAAGCTTATTATGTAATATTAATTTATACCATGCTTGATGTTGAAAATATTAGAAACACATGTTTTGTGGTCAATAAAATAATTTATTTTTGGAGAAAACCCTAACAAATTGTTCTTAGGGTAATTTTGTATTTGCTTTTTTAATGTGTATTTTACTTCTGTTTTAAATTTTATTTTTTAGTCTGTCCTTTGCCTCTATTTCTTTGTGGTGTACAACCCTTTGTTCTTCAACTGTGGTTGTTTTTAAAGGGCTTTATAAATAATGTTGGTATGGTATGGTAAAACTGCTGATATCAGTTCAAAATAAGTACCCACATGGGTACAGTATTCAGTGGCAGCACAGTGGGGCAGTGGTTAGTGCTCATGCTTCACAGTGAGAAGCTGCTGGGTTCCATTCCCAAGCTCGGGGGTCTTTCTGTGTGGAATTTGCATGTTCTTCCCGTGACTGTGTGGGTTCTCTCCGGGTACTCCGGCTTCCTCCCACCCCAAAAGACATACACCTGGGTATAGGCGTATTGGCAAAACTAAATTTTCCGTAGTGTGTCAATGTGAGTGTGAATGTACATTAGAGAAAAGGAAGACGTAGCAGAATTGATCAGGATTCTTAATAGGACTAGTTGTTAAAGATCCCTAAATATTCAGCACAACAATTAAATGGGGTTGGAGATGTCCTCTTGGGTGGGGTGGAGTTTGGCAATAATCATGTGGTGCCACCAGTACAACACATCTTCAGTTGTGTTCCCCGACGTCATAGGGCGTTTCGGCCATTCATCACAAGACACCCTCTGCCGAGGTTGGCCCACCACAGGCTGATCAGACCTGGGTGTGTGTCGCATGGTGGCACCACGTGGTTATTTGGTAGCCCATGCTGCATCCCTGCGCTTCAGCCACAGCCAGTGACTGCTCCGTTCTGCTGCGGTGGCAAGTTCTTTAATAGCCTTGCGTTGGGCCTGTCCTCTGATTCCTACTTCTTTCAGGAGCCTTGTGGTGGAACTGGCTACAAAGCCTCTACAGCCCACCTCCAATGGCCACACCTTCACGTTCCAGCCCCGTGCCTCTGCTTCAGCTGCCAAGTTGGCATATCGCAGCCTCTTCTGTTCGAATGCTTCATCGATGGCGTCCTCCCATGGGACCGTCAGCTCAACGATGAAGACACGGCGGCAGGACATGGACCAGAGGACCAGGTCTGGGCGCAGGCTGGTTGCTGCAATTTCGGGTGGGAAGATAAGCCTCTGGCTGAGGTCTACCCGCATTTCCCAATCTCGGGCTGCGTTCAGTGGGCCTAAGACTGGAGGTGGTGGCTTGGTCCGCCGTTTCTCTCCTTCCCGGATGAAAGTTGTTTTGCGTGGGAAGGTAGCCTGAGCATTTAGAGGCATGGCATTGGTGACTACTCTCTTATTCTCAAGTTCGGCAGCCAAGCACTTCAGCACCTGGTTGTGGCGCCAGGTGTATCTCCCTTGAGTCAGACTGGTCTTGCAACCTACCAAGATGTGTTTGAGGGTTGCTGGGGTTGTACACTGGAGACAGGCTGGGTCCTCTCCATACCACAGATGTAGGTTGGTTGGAGAGGCTAGGACATCATATGTGGCTCTAATGATGAAACTTAGTCTACTAGACTCCATGCTCCATATTTCGTTCCACGTGATTGTTCTCCTCTCCACGCCCTCCCACCTCATCCAGCGGCCTTGCTGGGCTTGGGAGACTGCCTTGGCACACCTGGCTGCTTCCTCCTGGTGGCGCACTTCCTCCACCACCATGTGCCGCCGTTCGGTTGCAGTTGCCTTTTGCCACGTGGGTGTTGTTGCTTCCAAACCAAGGCCCCCTCTGCCATATTGGACATGCCCCACTATATCCCGGTGTCTGAGGGCAGTCTTTGCCACTGCGACTGCTGAAGATGGATTCCATTTCCTCCCTGCCGCTAGGGTTGGAGCAGCACCTCTGACGAATGGGCCCCGGGATTCTGTGAGAGTCATTTCCAGCCTTGATTTGGCACATTTGTACTCCTCCACCACGCTTGAGATCGGTAGGGAGAGGGCTCCGTTGCCATACAGGCCTACTCTGCTAAGACATCTCGGCAGTCCAAGCCATCTCCTCACTTGTGCATTCACCAGCCTCTCCAGCCGATTGGCATGGGATAAGCGACCTCATAGATGGAAATTGGCCACATGAGACGGGGCAGCAGCCCAAACTGAAAGCACCACAGCTTCAGCTTCCCAGGGAGAGCGGTGTTATTGATCTGATTGAGGCCACTGATTGTATCCTGCCTGAGTTGGTCCACCTGCTTCGAGTCTTTGAGTTCTGCGCTATACCAGCGGCCAAGGCTTTTGATAGGCTTTTCTAGAACTGTTGGTATTGGCTCGTTGTTGATGTGGAACCTCTCATTGGTGAGCTGGCCCTTGATGATGGAGATACTGCGGGATTTGCTTGGTTTAACAAAAACTAACTTGGCATCGTTGTCGCCATATTTAGTGTGTATTCAAATAGAAATAACACTAAATGTATTCATATTTTTCCAGAAATGTTGATGGTAGTATTTAACAATAGCACAAATGAAAATTATGGCAGGATCTACAGTGTCTATCTATAGGTAAAAGACGTCTTTATACGAGAACTTTGTGTTCGTGATGGACAGATACCATTCATGATGTCACCAAAGTTCAGTTTTGGGAGTCCTAAACCTCCACCCCATAAAGATGGTGATTCACTGAGTGCCTGGGAAGATACACAAAGCTACTTTTACAGTGATTTTTACTGACAAAAATTATTGGATGTGTTGGTGCTTAATTTGGGTAACTGTATGTGTGCTCAGTTTTCAGCGTGGATTACAATGATGAGCTGGACATGCTGGTCAGCGGTTCTGCAGACTTTACTGTGAAGGTCTGGGCTTTGGCAGCCGGTGCCTGTCTCAACACTCTGACTGGACACACTGAATGGGTTACCAAGGTCTGTTTACTATTTCCAGTTTTCATGTTTTTGTTTTGTTACATATATGTTTAATCCTGTGAAAAAAAAATTTAATATTCCAAAATATTCATAATTAATGGTTCACTGTTTATCTTGTTTGTACAGTATACATTTATTTATCTCCCAAACCAGGGTTCAACATTTTCACTATAAAATAATTCATTTTTGCCCCCTCTTTATTGTAATTTCCTAATTTTCTCTCTTCATATCAATCACGGTGTCATTAGCAGTGGAGCCAAAAAATATCTGTCCATACAGAACCGAGGTTTTTCTATTTTGGGATATATTGATTGCTACATCACCGTGGGGGGCCCACACTCAAGAAGCCAATGTCTCAACTCTCAATGCAAACACACACCAGCTATAAATCTCTTTTCCTTGCCTTTCTCCCACCATTCCAATCAACAGTCAGGACTCAGCCTGTATACATTCAAGCCCTCACAGACAGACTGAAATTATAGTCTTTTCAAAAATGCTGAGGAAGGCGCCACAACAAAGAGGTTGAAGAGCCGCATGCAAACCCTGCCCCGCACTTAATGATATGTTTTGCTTTTTGTTTCATGGTTGAGTTGTCTGAAAAAAATAGAAAAACTATTAACATACGTTTTTTATTATTACTGTTCACTCAGGTGATACTGCAGAAAAGTGAGGTGGAGTCGATGGTGCACAGTCCTGGTGATTATATTCTTCTAAGTGCTGACAAGTATGTAATTAAGGTAATATTGATGTTTCCATTGTATCCTTATTTTAAAACTGTTACAAACTAATAAAACTTAGTATTCTACGGGGGCGTGCGGTCACAGGCGCTGAGGCAGAGCATCACTTGTCATAATGAAAAATGTTAAAAACTAATAACACAAAATAAATATTAATATTTTTTCATAAAACTGTTATACATATGTTACTGCGATTTAGGTGCATTAACGAACTCCTGGAATTACATTACATCACAATCTCTTGTGTTCTCTATTGCTGCAATAATTCTGATTGGGGTGTTCGCGGGGCATTATAAAGCATTAAAAGTAATTAAATGGATTTTGCGGAACCATGGCCTAAATGACATTAAAAAGCATTTAATGTAATGTTCAGAGGCATTAAAAAATGTTATACAATTGTAGGACTTGGCCGATAGTCCATCCATCAAACGATTATATTTGTATTTATTTAACCTTTATTTAACCAGGAAAGTCCCATTTAAAAATAAAAAAAACTATTTTGAATGGGTCAAATGCAGAGGGTAATTTCAACACTCCTATTGTGTGTGTAACTATCAGTGGTACTTTAACTTTAACTTAACTTTTTCAAGGGAGTCTTGGCCAAGAGGCAGCAAAAGATTCAGTTACATAAAAATACATGTCACACACCAGGGCTTTTCAACTACATAGAAGAGATCCACAGTTTCAAGAGCCCTTGGGCTCAGGGGATTGAAATGTGGATGTTTCGTCAGAAAATCCCTCTGCGGGTTATATTTCTTTGAGACTGTGTTTACTTAATTGCAAACTAAACACATCAGCTTTCTCAATGCATTGTCCATAAGTTAATTATTCTGGCCTATCTACTCGTTTCCAGTGTGTGCAGCAGTTAACAGTATGAAGAAAAAGAAGCTCCAGGTTTTGTTGAAGATTGATGTTCCTTCTTTTGAATTATTTTCCTTCCTTATTTTTAGGTTTGTAAGACCGAAAATATAAAATAAACATGAATGTATAACATCCAGTGTGTATTTTACATAAATAAAGTAGAAGGTTTAGTGTTAATATATTTACGCAAAACTACAAATGTTTACACAACATTCACACACCAAACACTGTATGTGACTTATCACTATTAGCGTTGTCACCCTCTACTAGTCTACTACATGTATTAAACAGTGGTGGGCCGTGCGTTTCCCACCAAGGCCTTCAGTGCAGCCGACTTCAATGATTACCTTTCAACATACCATAATTTATGTCCCCACATGACCATTGCTGGAGAATTACTATACAGAAACACATTTACATTTACTGGGCATTGAATCACCACATAAACATTGTACAAAACAGGTTATTTTCTGCCGCATTTAAAAATCACTAGACCTGCATCAGCAATTAAAACATATCTTATGTAGTACTGTGAAAATTGAAACTGCCTCCCCCCACTTAACACCTCACCCTCAGTTTAATGAATGCCCCCTCCCCCAATCACCTGAGACCCCCTCAGTGTGTCTGTCTGCAGAACAGGTGAATGCACAGCTTAATAAGTTACACACAGGCAAGACCGCGAGTCCTGACGGTGTGAGCCCCAGGGTGCTCAAAGCCTGCGCCCCACAGCTGTGTGGTGTGCTACAGCACATCTTCAACATGAGCCTTAGGCTGCAGAAAGTCCCCACACTGTGGAAAACCTCATGCGTGGTCCCCATCCCCAAGTGCACGCGACCTAGCACGGCGAAGGACTACAGGCCGGTGGTTCTAACCTCCCATATCATGAAGACCATGGAGAGGTTGGTCCTGGAACAACTCCGCCCTACAGTCAAGCCCCACCTGGACCCACTCCAATTCGCCTACCAGCCCCGACTGGGAGTGGAGGACACAGTCATCTACCTGCTGAACCGAGCCCACACCCACCTAGTCAAGCCTGCGAGCAGTGTGAGGGTCATGTTTTTTTACTTCTCCAGTGCTTTTAATACCATACGGCCTGGACTACTGGGTGTGAAGTTGGAGACGATGCAGGTGGAGCCCCCCTTGGTGTCCTGGGTTGTTGATTACCTGACTGACAGACCACAGTACGTGCGACTGCAGGACTGTGTGTCTGACAGGCTGGTCAGCAACACCGGGGCCCTGCAGGGCACAGTCCTCTCCCCCTTCCTCTTCACCATCTACACCACCGATTTCCACTATCAGTCAGAGTCCTGCCACCTTCAGAAGTTTTTTGATGACTCTGCGATAGTGGGGTGTATTGAGGATGATGATGATGAGGAATACAGGGCACTGGTGGAGGACTTTGTCACATGGTGTGGAAAGAACCACCTCCAGCTTAATGTGACGAAGACCAAGGAGCTGGTTGTGGACCTGGGAAGGAGGAGGAGTACTCCGGCGACCCCTGTTTCCATCAGGGGGGTCGATGTGGACATGGTTGAGGATTATAAATACCTTGGTGTACACATGGACAACAAGCTGAATGGGTCAAAACACGCGGAGGCACTCTACAAGAAGGGACAGAGCCGCCTCTACTTCCTCAGGAGGCTAAGATCCTTCAACGTCTGTACAAAGATGTTGAAGATGTTCTACGAGTCGGTGGTGGCGGGCGCCTTCTTGTACGCCGTGGCCTGCTGGGGCAGCAGGCTGAGAGCGAGGGACGCAAACAGACTGGACATGTTGGTAGAGAAGGCCAGTAACGTGGTGGGAGTGGAGCTAGACTCTCTGGTGGTGGTGTCAGAGAGGAGAAGTCTAGCAAAGCTCCTAGCCATTATGGACAACACCTCCCACCCACTACACTCGGACCTTGCAGAGAGAATGAGCACGTTCAGTGGAAGGCTCAGACTCCCAAAATGCAACACGGAACGACACAGGAGGTCCTTCATACCGACAGCCATCAGACTGTATAATGCATATGTTCCTTGACTGCACTTAAATGTAGAGTATATGTAGAATATATTTATATTATTTATATATTATATATATTATATTATTTATTGGGCAGCACGGTGCAGAGGGGTTAGTGCGTCTGCCTCACAATACGAAGGTCCTGAGTAGTCGTGAGTTCAATCCCTCGGGATCTTTCTGTGTGGAGTTTGCATGTCCTCCCCGTGACTGCGTGGGTTCCCTCCAGGTACTCCGGCTTCCTCCCACCTCCAAAGACATGCACCTGGGGATAGGTTGATTGGCAACACTAAAATTGGCCCTAGTGTGTGAATGTGAGTGTGAATGTTGTCTGTCTATCTGTGTTGGCCCTGTGATGAGGTGGCGACTTGTCCAGGGTGTACCCCCGCCTTCCGCCCGATTGTAGCTGAGATAGGCTCCAGCGCCCCCCGCGACCCCGAAGGGAATAAGCGGTAGAAAATGGATGGATGGATATTATTTATTATTATTACTGTCTATTATGAGCGAACTGTGGTGCTGAATTTCCCCCAGGGATCAATAAAGTACTTTCTATTCTATTCTATTGTATTCTAAAAAACATATTAAACGTGAAAAAAATAAATATAAAAATATCTGAACTCACAATTAGTAGAACCCATTCGAGCTTCCGGCGTTGGCCGACATCGTCTCACAAGATGTAGTTTCTCTTTAAATATCCTTCTTGAAAATAGCCTTGCAAATACAGTATATGTGTTGTCTTGTCTAATCATAAAAGATGCAGACGAGGCGTGTTGGCTGAGTTCTTAAAGTTTACTCCACAGCAGGCACGTACACACACAGGGGCTCAAGCACCCTATGGTGCCCTATGGTGCCCTTTTTTGCCTTGTCTTAAAAAGTGCCCTGCCTGTGTGTGTGTTTTTTTTTGTTTTTTTTTCTCTTTATAAACAATATTAATAAATTCGTGTCAGGGATGTAAAAAAAAACAAAAAACAAAAAAACAGCGGTACAAAAACTCCACGTTTTCTTGTAATCTTGTTTGAGCCTGCCGCTTCCGCCAGAGAGAGAGAGAGAGGGCGAGTGAGTGAGTAAGTGAGAGGAGAGAGAGCCAAGTTACTGCGCCCCTGAGGAGACGTGACAGTGGAGCAACTTGAACCTGTGAGTTATGGTCTAGTCGCCGTCCACTTATTCAGCATCTAATATGGGTAATATTTCAGAAAAACGCTGTATTATTCTATTATTCAATGTGTCAGCTTCTGTTTTTGCCGGACGTCGGAGCACGGCGCATCAATTGAGCACGGCACATCAATTCCGCACAGAGCAGAGCGGATCGTGCGGGACAGGAAGTAGTGTACAAAATACAAAATAAAACACCGGGTTAATTTTCAAAATAAAATGCACTGTGTTTACGGCGGATCACATTTCTCTCACAGTAGAGGTTTAGATATGAAGTTTATTGTGACTTTGCTATTACTGTGTGGGTTAACAAAATAATAATAATAATAATAATAACAATAATAATAATAAGAAGAATGATAATGATAATAATAATAATTATTATTATTTTCAAAGTTCATGTTGCACTGTTCAATGTTCAATATTAAAGTGCTTATCTTTAACAATAAATAGCCTAATAATAAACCAGTGTTTTGTTGCTTTTCATGTCTTCCAAGCCTATGATAATGTGAATTAACTCATTATGACAATAATTTGTTGACACAAAAGAAATGGCAATCACTTTTACCTACAAAGGACACACAGCTAAGTAGTTAGCTTCCTATTAGCAAATTTAATTTTACATTAATTTCCATATTGTGTAAAGGACCAAAAAAAAATGTCCTGCCCTTTTCTGACTTTGAGCCCCTGCCCCTCTATAATCATGTGCACGTCCCTGCTCCACAGCGTGCTCATCAAAAACATCCAGCTGCCGGCATGGCTACATTTAACCTAAACGGGGCTACTGCGCATGCTCTTCAGTACTGTGGCATGCTGGGTAATGGAGTTCTTCTGTTACCTAGCTCATAACATCACAATATATATCTGCCTTAGGCCATCTAGAAGGCCTTACTGACAACAACTTGTGATTTGATTGGCTATCGCAACTGTCTGTCAAATGTTTGTGCCCGTTCACTTACAGTGCACAAACGCCGGTATTGTTGATTCTAAAGGCCCGGGCAGATTTCGTACAGCATGGCAACGTAAGCTAGCTGAATTCTAATTGGATAAAAACTCTATAACCTAAAAACAACAGCGCTGGAAGGAGCATAACATGACATGAAGAAAATATGAATAATTTTAGATATTTAGGGAAAGTAAATTAAAAAATACATTTATCTTTAATTATGGTCATGATTTCTGGTTACGTTAGGCGAGCAGAGAAGGCCTCGCTGGCCCTGACGGCACACCACTGGTATTAAACGAGGTTTGATATTTACTCTCAGACAAATAACACAACAAATACAAAATACATCACCATCCATCCAGCCATCCATCTTCCTCCGCTTATCCGAGGTCGGGTCGCGGGGGCAGCAGCCTAAGCAGGGAAACCCAGACTTCCCTCTCCCCAGCCACTTCGTCCAGCTCCTCCCGGGGGATCCCGAGGCGTTCCCAGGCCAGCCGGGAGACATAGTCTTCCCAACGTGTCCTGGGTCTTCCCCGTGGTCTCCTACCGGTTGGACGTGCCCTAAACACCTCCCGAGGGAGGCGTTCGGGTGGCATCCTGACCAGATGGCCGAACCACCTCATCTGGCTCCTCTCGATGTGGAGGAGCAGTGGCTTTACTTTGAGCTCCCCCCGGATGGCAGAGCTTCTCACCCTGTCTCTAAGGGAGAGCCCCGCCACCCGGCGGAGGAAACTCATTTCGGCCGCCTGTACCCGTGATCCTGTCCTTTCGGTCATGACCCAAAGCTCATGACCGAAGGTGAGGATGGGAACGTAGATCGACCGGTAAATTGAGAGCTTTGCCTTCCGGCTCAGCTCCTTCTTCACCACAACGGACCGATACAGCGTCCGCATTACTGAAGACGCCGCACCGATCCGCCTGTCGATCTCACGGTCCACTTTTCCCTCACTCGTGAACAGGACTCCGAGGTACTTGAACTCCTCCACTTGGGGCAGGGTCTCCTCCCCAACCCGGAGATGGCACTCCACCCTTTTCCGGGCAAGAACCATGGACTCTGACTTGGAGGTGCTGATTCTCATCCCAGTCGCTTCACACTCGGCTGCGAACCGATCCAGTGAGAACTGAAGATCCTGGCCAGATGAAGCCATCAGGACCACATCATCTGCAAAAAGCAGAGACCTAATCCTGCGGCCACCAAACCAGATCCCCTCAACACCCTGACTGCGCCTAGAAATTCTGTCCATGAAAGTTATGAACAGAATCGGTGACAAAGGGCAGCCTTGGCGGAGTCCAACCCTCACTGGAAACGTGTCCGACTTACTGCCGGCGATGCGGACCAAGCTCTGGCACTGATCGTACAGGGAGCGGACAGCCACAATCAGACAGTCCGATACCCCATACTCTCTGAGCACTCCCCACAGGACCTCCCGAGGGACACGGTCGAATGCCTTCTCCAAGTCCACAAAACACATGTAGACTGGTTGGGCAAACTCCCATGCACTCTCAAGGACCCTGCCGAGAGTATAGAGCTGGTCCACAGTTCCACGACCAGGACGAAAACCACACTGTTCCTCCTGAATCCGAGGTTCGACTATCCGGCGTAGCCTCCTCTCCAGTACACCCGAATAGACCTTACCGGGAAGGCTGAGGAGTGTGATCCCAAGATAGTTGGAACACACCCTCCGGTTCCCCTTCTTAAAGAGAGGAACCACCACCCCGGTCTGCCAATCCATAGGTACCGCCCCCGATGTCCACGCGATGCTGCAGAGTCTTGTCAACCAAGACAGCCCCACAGCATCCAGAGCCTTAAGGAACTCCGGGCGGATCTCATCCACCCCCGGGGCCTTGCCACCGAGGAGCTTTTTAACTACCTCGGCAACCTCAGCCCCAGAAATAGGAGAGCCCACCACAGATTCCCCAGGCACTGCTTCTTCATAGGAAGACGTGTCGGTGGGATTGAGGAGGTCTTCGAAGTATTTCCTCCACCGATCCACAACATCCGCAGTCGAGGTCAGCAGAACACCATCCGCACCATACACGGTGTTGATAGTGCACTGCTTCCCCTTCCTGAGGCGGTGGATGGTGTTCCAGAATCGCTTCGAAGCCGTCCGGAAGTCGTTTTCCATGGCCTCGCCGAACTCCTCCCATGTCCGAGTTTTTGCCTCCGCGACCGCTGTAGCCGCACACCGCTTGGCCTGTCGGTACCTGTCTGCTGCCTCCGGAGTCCCATGAGCCAAAAGAACCCAATAGGACTCCTTCTTCAGCTTGACGGCATCCCTCACCACGACAGGAACCAACTACCTTGCGGCCACAGCTCCAATCAGCCGCCTCGACAATAGAGGTGCGGAACATGGTCCACTCGGACTCAATGTCCAGCACCTCCCTCGTGACATGTTCAAAGTTCTTCCGGAGGTGGGAATTGAAACTCTCTCTGACAGGAGACTCTGCCAGACGTTCCCAGCAGACCCTCACAATGCGTTTGGGCCTGCCAGGTCTGTCCGGCATCCTCCCCCACCATCGTAGCCAACTCACCACCAGGTGGTGATCGGTAGAAAGCTCCGCCCCTCTCTTCACCCGAGTGTCCAAAACATGAGGCCGCAAATCCGATGACACAACCACGAAGTCGATCATGGAACTGCGGCCTAGGGTGTCCTGGTGCCGAGTGCACATATGGACACCCTTATGCTTGAACATGGTGTTTGTTATGGACAATCTGTGACGAGCACAAAAGTCCAATAACAAAACACCACTCGGGTTCAGATCCGGGCGGCCATTCTTCCCAATCACGCCTCTCCAGGTTTCACTGTCGTTGCCAACATGAGCGTTGAAGTCACCCAGTAGGACAAGGGAATCACCCGGGGGAGCACTTTCCAGTACTCCCTCGAGTGTATCCAAAAAGGGTGGGTACTCTGAACTGCTGTTTGGTGCATAAGCACAAACAACAGTCAGGACCCGTCCCCCCACCCGAAGGCGGAGGGAGGCTACCCTCTCGTCCACCGGGTTAAACTCCAACGTGTTTTGAGTCGGGGGGAAACAAGAATTGCTACCCCAGCTCGTCGCCTCTCACTGCGTGCAACGCAGCCCCTCTCGAGAGAACTGGTTCCAGAGCCCTTGCTGTGCGTCGAGGTGAGTCCGACTATATCCAGCCGTAACTTCTCTACCTCGCGCACAAGCTCAGGCTCCTTCCCCCCCAGCGAGGTGACGTTCCACGTCCCAAGAGCTAGCTTATGTAGCCGAGGATCGGACTGCCAAGTGCCCTGCCTTCGGCTGCCGCCCAGCTCACAATGCCCCCGACCTCTATGGCCCCTCCCATGAGTGGTGAGCCCATTGGAAGGGGGACCCACGTAGCCTCTTCGGGCTGTGCCCGGCCGGGCCCCATCGGGACAGGCCCGGCCACCAGGCGCTCGCCATCGTGCCCCAACTCCGGGCCTGGCTCCGGAGGGGGGCCCCGGTGACCCGCGTCCGGGCGAGGGAAATCTGAGTCCTCGTTGTTTCCTTTCCATAGAAGTCTTTGAGCTGCTCTTTGTCTGATCCCTCACCTAGGACCTGTTTGTCTTGGGAGACCCTACCAGGGGGCATGAAAGCCCCCGGACAACATAGCTCCTAGGATCATTGGGACACGCAAACTCCTCTACCACGGTAAGGTGGCAGCTCAGAGAGGAGAAAAAAAAAATACATCACAGAGTCAGCAATTTCAATACAAAACAAACTAAATATCTTAATGCATTAATTATACCTTCTTACAAATGTTTGACCAAGTTTCATGATGAAGCTTACAAGCTGGGATTTCTACCATTGTTGCTGCTTTTCTGGATCAACATGTCCGTCACTTAAAAGGTCCGCCAGAAAACAATGACTTGAGCACTTGCTTAGGGCAGAGCATTCATACTTTGTTGTGCAGTCTTTGTCAAAAGTCAGATTTTTGCAATTTATTTAAATTTTTTTTCCAGGGTTTGAATTAGTAGTCTTTTTCTACTCACCCCACTACTGCTTCGCTGTGACACATATGCTTCGTTGTTTCCCCCTGCGGGGTGGCGGGAGTACTGCATACATGATCAACTCTAGTTTGAATTTATCGAGCCTATTTGGGTGATGTTCGGCGGGCCAAATGAAAGGTACAAGGTATTTGTACGTGTGAAACACCTCTATGACATTTCCTTCAAGAGGGGAACTAAGGGAATAGTTTGAGGAACCTTCTTAGTGTTTGAAAACAACATATGTTTTTTTATTTTCAGCATTGAGGACTATTTTTAGCTGCACTTTTTTTGGAATTTTGCCTATTTTTCACAATACTTATGAGAGACAAAATGTTGTAGCCTTTTTCGCTTTCTAACATAAAAAATCGGCATGCATTAAAAAAAGGTCAACAATACCTCATTTACGTTCCGTAACCTGTATAAAAACCAAGCTTTAGCGACATTGTTATTGTAACAGCAAACACTGAAGAACTCTTTTTCTAGCATAGTAACACATCGGCATGATTCGGTATTAGCCGTAAAAGCTAACTACGGCAAGAGACAAGCTAGCTTCTATATCAGCATGAAACACGTTTGAGTTTGTAATGCAATATGACACCAATTTGTGCTGACTGATAAACATGGACAATCATATTACAGTATCTGAAAAGTATTAGCCCACATTTCATTTGAATAATTATTTATTATTTAAATAAACAAAAATTCTTAGATGAAACAGTCTCGCAAGCCAATTCTAATTCACTAGATAATAACGGTTAATGTAAACTTTTCAACTATTCAACATTATTATGGTGAAATGCTTACAATTATGTGTGTATACAGACATTTTTTGACTACCGTATTTTTCGGACTATAAGTCGCAGTTTTTTTCATAGTTTGGCCAGGGGTGCGACTTATACTTAGGAGCGACTAATGTGTGAAATTATTAACACATTACCGTAAAATATCAAATAATATTATTTAGCTCATTCACGTAAGAGACTGGACGTATAAGATTTCATCGGATTTAGCGATTAGGAGTGACAGATTGTTTGGTAAACGTATAGCATGTTCTATATGTTATAGTTACTTGAATGACTCTTACCATAATATGTTACGTTAACATACCAGGCACGTTCTCAAGTGGTTATTTATGCGTCATATAACGTACACTTATTCAGCCTGTTGTTCACTATTCTTTATTTATTTTAGATTCCAGAAAACACAGAGTGAGATGTTCTACCTCTTGTGCGAAACACAAAGGCATAAAATGACTTAACACATTAAAATGACTAGAACAGTGAACGTGAATGGAAGACCTGACAGATAAAATTTACGGGTGCGCATCATCAGTACTGTTCCTCTGGGTCATTGGATGTTTCGGCCTTTAACACTATACACCCTCTCCAGAGGCGGCCAGCTACAGGATGATCAGACCTTAGCTTGCGACCCAAGCCCAATTAGCCATAAAATTCACCTTGTTGGCAGACCTATCAGGGAACTATGCATGGCAGGGGCATCCGGTTCCCTGAGTCAGCTTTGCCTGACCGCCTACCTCCTGATGCACTAGTTGGGGGCCCAATTGGGGTCATTCCTCTTCAGCCAGAGCCACCGGCTGCTCTTTTCGGCTGCTTCAGATGCGGCTTTGATGGCTGTACGCAGGCACTGATCCCTGACTCCCAAGTCCCTCAGCAGTTTTGCGGTAGAGTTTCCCACAAAGCCTCTGCACCCAACCTCCACAGGGCGGACTTCAGTATTCCAGCCGCGATTTTGAGCTTCCGCGGTCAGCTCGTAATACCGCAAATATTTCCTCTCATATGCCTCCTACATGGATTCCTCCCAGGGTACAGTGAGCTCAACAATGAAGGCCTTTTTGTGGGAAGGGGACCAGAGCACTAGGTCAGGCCTCAAGTGGTAGTGGCGATCTCGTTGGGGAAAATCAGCTGTTTGCCAACATCTGCCAGCATCTTCCAGTCGCGTGCTGGACACAGCTGACTTCTCTCTGACGGGTCAACGTTGCGCCCGGCAACTGTGACCCCTTCACGGACAAAGGTAGTCCTCCATGAGGTCTTAGATGTTGGTGGTGGTAGTGCATTGATGTTGGATCGTTTTACCTCCAGTGTGGAAGCAAGGCTCTTCAAAACTTGGTTGTGGCGCCAAGTATATCGCCCCTGAGTGAGGCTGGTTTTGCAACCTGTGAGTATGTGTCGGAGGGAGGCTGGCTTAGCACAAAGGGCGCATTGTGGATCTTCGCCAAACCACTGCTGGAGATTGGTTGGGGTCGGAAGGACATCGTAGGTAGCTCTGATGGCAAAGCTTAAGCTCCTTGCATCCATGGCCCATACATCCCTCCAGCTCAACTTCTTTCTTTCAACGCCTTCCCACCGAGTCCACCGACCCTGTTTGCCAAGGGTGACTGCCTTGGCCCATCTCAAGGCCTCCTCCTGACGCCGTACTTCCTCCACCACTATCTTCCTCCGTGTTGGCACAGTGGCACTTCTCCAGGCAGGGCGACTAGACATAAGACCAAGGCCTCCTCTACCTTGCTGAACATTCCCCACAATGTCAGCATGTCTGAGAGCTGCTGTTGCCTCTTCAACTGCTCCTGCTGGTGTCCACTTGCGCCCTGAAACCAATTTAAATTGCCTTTCAAATGTCTATTGTTGGTGTTGGGTTTTATCAAATACATTTCCCCAAAAAATGTGACTTATACTCTAGTGCAGGGGTCTCAAACACAATTTACCCGGGGGCCACTGGATGCAGAAACTGGGTGAGGCTGGGCCGCAAGAAAAGATTTCTTTAAAAAAATCTAACATGCACTTTTTAATGAATTCACCTTCTTTGAATGGCTTTCCCGCCCTAGCAACCATCTCACTCACCATGTAGCTAGCTTTGACTGCTGCATCGCTCTTTTCGCTTGCTTTCTTGACGAAATCTTGTTGCCTCAGTAGACTGGTTTTAAAATTTGCAACCCGGTTCACTCTCTCATCTCCCTGGTATTGTGCATACTCCTCAGCATGTCTAGTTGTATAATGACATTTCAAATTGTATTCCTTGTGCACCGCAACTTTCTCTGTATCAACTACAGAAAATAGCTATAAGGATTATTCATAAAGTAGATTACTTAGAACATACTAACATATTATTTATTAATTCGGGTTTATTGAAATTACAGGAGCTAGTAAAGTTACAGACATTATGTGTCATGTTTAAGGCTAAAAGTAAAACATTACCAGCAAATTTACAAAAAATGTTTGTCATCACTTCTGAGAATGAAGAGCATAGAAGAAAAGGTCATTTCCAACATCAGTATTCAAGGACAACTTTAAAACAAATGTGCATATCAGTGGTGGAGGTTAAACTATGGAATTCTCTTTACAATGAGATAAAAGATTGTAAAAATATATTCCAATTGAAAAAATATATAAAGACAGAACAATAAGATCATATGGACAACCATAAGTGTTTACATTTTGCTTTATATTTATTAATTTACTTATTTTTTGCCTGGTTTTGTATTTGTTTTGTATCATCTCGTGAGGTGTATATTACTTATTTTGTTTTTTTTGTTAGGTTTGTACATCATGAAGTTTTGCACTTCTTGTGTTTTTTTGTGTGTTTTTTTGTTTGTTTTCGTTATATTTGGATGTAATTGTTGGTTTATATGATATCATTAAGTAAGACTACGTATTATGTTGAAGGGGGCAGAAAAATATAAGATTTTTCTTCATCCTGCTCCTTCTCAGGCATTGGTGTGTAAATGTATAATTGAATAGTTGAGGTATAATTGTCTTATCGATCAAAGATGCACATCAATGAAGGAGAGAAATAAAAATGAAATGAAATGAAATGAAATAAGACACGCCGGGGTGCCCCTGTGCTCAACAAAGAAATATTGCATCAAAAATCGTTTCTGTCTGGAGCCAACGGGGGTGAGGGGTATGGGGGGCTCGCCGTGGAGTTTACAGTTACGGTAGCACAATTAGCCCCGAACGGGCTAACATCACCACTAACGTGTTACACGCCTGATTCGCCCAGCGACTCTCTGTCGGAGTATCAGCGCTGGGGTCCAGTGCACCACACTTTTGTATTGTCGCTCGGTCCTTCGGCGGAGTGCTTTGGAAGCTACCGGAGCGCTCGTCTTCCCCGCCCAGACTGTTTACAGCGGGGGCGGGAGCGAGCAGGCGGGCGAGCGAGGGAGGCAGGGAGGGAGGGAAGAAGAGCCTGTGCGGGTGTCGTGGAAAAGCGGCAAAATGTTTCTCTGCTTGCATCACGCAAGTGACGTCAATGCATACTTGCCAACCTTGAGACCTCCAAATTCGGGAGATGGGGGGGGGTTTGAGGTGTGTGTGGGGGGGTTGAGGTGGGCGGGGTTGGGGATAGCGGGGGTGTTTTTGTAGCCCGGAAGAGTTAGGGCTGCAAAGGATTCTGGGTATTTGTTCTGTTGTGTTTATGTTGTGTTTAGGTGCGGATGTTCTCCCGAAATGTGTTTGTCATTCTTGTTTGGTGTGAGTTCACAGTGTGGCGCATATTTGTAACGGTGTTAAAAAATTAATAAAATAAAATATGACCACTCTTAGTGTGACATGTATGGCTGTTCCTCAAGTATGTCTTGCAATAACTTGCGTGTCTTCAGAAGCCTCATACAACATGTGTCTGGGCTGGCACGCTGTTAGTGTGGAGAAAAAGATGATGCGGTGACAGTTTCTAGAGGACACTAAAGGCAGTGCCATCACGGCACGCCCTCGATATTGTTGAGAGCCTTATACCACACCGTGATTGGTAGATTCCTTCAGCTCCGCACACAACGCTGTCAAGCGCCATTCATATAAAACTTGAGGGTCGCACTAACATTAAACTTTCATATTAAGGTGGGGGCTGTAAAATAAGGTCTCCCGGGCCACAATTGGCCCGTGGGCCGCATGTTTGAGACCCCTGCTCTAGTGCGACTTAAATATGTTTTTTTCCTTCTTTATTATGCATTTTCGGCAGGTGCGACTTATACTCCGGAGCGACTTATACTCCGAAAAATACGGTATATACAATAACATGGCATAACATTTTTTTAAATTGGCATTTAAAAGCATTAAATTAGATTTGCTGATACCTGTAGAAACCCTGTGACAGTTTGTGGCCGTTTTTTCCTATTTTTTAATGCATTAGTTAGTTATATATTTCAAGTGTCTGCTTTCTAATAGAGCTGTTGCTGTTTTACTTTAACATGCCTAACCTTTTTTTTAAACTAGGACTGTCAAAAATAAGTAATTAACTAATTTGATTAATCACAGAAGATTATCACATTAATCATGTATATATGCAGATCAATCTCACACTTTATTTTGAGCGTACATGTTTCTTTACCCTAACTGCGAATGGTTTACTGAAAGGTAGCATGAGTTGTTAAACTCTCAGTGATCAGTTCAATGCATATGTCAGTACAAAGATGTTTTTACCTTTAAAATACACTTTGATGGGACTTAGATAAAACTGTTACCAAATTTTGAGCAAATAAAACAAAATAAACTTCTTCTTTTTTTAAATTCTAATACAATTGCATTTCTAATTTAAAAGCAATTAACGTGATCTTTTTTATTTTATTTTATTGTTTTTAATTTTTTTTACAAAAATGTGCATGTTGTCCATTTTTAAGTACCGGTTTAGGAACTGTTTAAGAACCTCCTCTGTTAAAAGAGTATCAGTTTGGCACTAGTATCAGTTATGTAAACTGTCTCGGTGCAACACACATAACCTAACAGATGGTCGGATGTTAAATTATACGTTTGAAATTTTAAAAAGCATGATTTCAAGATTTTTGTCTAAATGATGAAATATTTCCCAATAAATAAGTGCGGTAGAAGCCATATAATTTCAAGATGGATTCAAAGACACAGCTTTCCTTAAAGTCAAAATATGGATGAAGTTACACCGCAGAATTGCTGTATGTCCAGGATGTACCCCGCCTTCCGCCCGAATGCAGCTGAGATAGGCTCTAGCGACACCCCGCGACCCCGAAAGGGACAAGCGGTAGAAAATGGATGGATGGATGGATGGATAATGTTATGAGCATATGAAAAACATGAGTTTTCTTCTGTTTTCAGGTTTGGCCTTTAGGAAAAGAAATAAACTGTAAGTGCTTAAAGACCCTGTCAGTGTCAGAAAACCGCAGCATCAGCCTTCAGCCCCGTTTGCAGTTTGATGGACGCTACATTATCTGCAGCTCTGACCTTGGAGTGTACCAGTGGGACTTTGCCAGTTTTGAGATTCTCAGGTAATCGGCTTGATACTGTCCATTCCGGAGAGATAGTTTACCTTGATTTGCTGGCATTAGGAAACATTTTTTTGCATAGAAAATATTGGAAATAGTCCACTCTAGAATCAAACTAATGCCATCATGAAACCTGGGTTAACACTATGGGCATGTTTTATGTCATTTTTATATTTGGGGGAAAAAAACTGGTTGTCTTAGTTTTTGTGTTACAGGTAACTTATAAATGGTTGATAGTCTTACATCTCATACACCTCATTAATAATAAATTAATTTAATTTTGAGAAAATGTCAAGGGCCAATAAAAAACTAGCTATTTTGGATATCCCTGGTCTGGTGTGACCTACAATTAAGTAGATTGTAAAGTTCTGTAGCAGGTAGGTATGTAATTTGAAGTGAATGTACTGATAATAAAGTCAGTAAAACAATAGGGGGGAAGTAACATGCTACATTTACTCTGTTACATTTACTTAAGTAACTTTTTGGATACATTGTCACATACGCCGTCCAATCAATACTTTTTTCAAATGTTTAACTCAGCTTTATTCGTCCTGCTGACAACACTTAAGGTGTGACTGCTTACCTTCCTGCACCAAAGTGAGCACCAATTATCTTTTTGTAATTTTTCTCCGGACTGCAAGTGTGAACTTGAACTAGGATTGTTCGTAATCCCCAGATTTCATGTTAGAGTCTTTGGATCATGATGTTCCATCTTTTTGTGCTATGGTTGAGTTCAATGTTGCAATCACTTTTAATTCAGCATATTTGTATTTTTCCAGGGTGATAAAATCGCAGGATCCAGCCAACCTGTCTTTGCTTAGCTTTGGCGAAGTGTTTGCCCTCCTTTTTGACAACCATTTCCTCTATGTGATGGATCTCAGGACAGAAACAATTTCAGGCCGCTGGCCTTTACCACCTTACAGGAAATCGAAACGTGGATCCAGTTTCCTGGCTGGTGTTACCTCTTGGCTCAATGGTTTGGACGGAGACAATGACTCTGGACTTGTGTTTGCCACCAGCATGCCAGACCACAGCATTCACTTAGTACTATGGAAAGAAAACATGTATCAAACCTGACGCCGCGACGGGAGCATTTTATTTTATTTCTTATTTTTTTGGTCAAATCAGTAAAGACAAAAACTTAACATGTCTTGACAGTGACTTTAAACCATGTGTTCAAAATAAACCACTCTTAACACCTTTGTATTAAATGTGTGTGTGACGTAAAGGCAACTATTCCGGTTCTGTGTTCTTATTCAGTTGGTTAGGAAGAATAAAACAGTTGTTATATTGCTTACCTTTATGATATAGTTTGTCCTTTTTTATTTTGAATAGATAACAGTGATGCAAACATAAGTAAAAGACTATGCCAAACTATGCCAATAACATTGCCAGACGATGTTTCTAATGGTGTAGTCCAGGTGTGGTAAGAGCGACCTGATAATCCAGTGACTAATGTCGCAGATATACTGCTACAGAAAGATAATGGAATCCCACGATTTTAACAAAGACACGCTTTTTTTTTACTCCATAGCAATCATGAAAACAGATGTCAAAGATACGAGACATAGCTTTTATTTTTTCAGTTCAGGCATTAAGAACTTCGAGTAATTGCAGAAAATTGTCCAGCTGTTGGTAGGGTTTCCTGTTGTTCTGCGTGTTTGTTATAGAGTAAGAAAATGAATGTTTGTGCATCTTCAATCTTTCTACAAGGTTATTTGTGAGGTTCTCATTTCTACTTTGTTTCTGCCATTCTACAAGGACTACACTGACACTTAAAACCAGTGCCTAAAACCAGTCCCTATCACAATTGGGGCCTAAAGCAGAATTGTATTTGGAGCCACCTCCATTATAAAACGTTATACCCAGCAGACACAAGACATTGATACGTTGATTATACATACATGTCCCTTAAAAGTGACTTCAAAACAACGTTGCAAAATACTTGTATTTGTAAATTGAGATAGCGTTGATGTCTAACTTTGGATCTTTGTTGTTTGTTGGAAAATTACCCAATTTCAATGGTCAAATCAACATCACCACCCAACATTGTTTAAACGTCGTCAAAAGCATGTTGTTCCAACGTTAAGTTTGAGTTGCTCAACGTCAGGACCTAATTCAACAAGTTCTCAACGATGTTTTAATGTGTTGTGCCTGCTGAGTAATTTATTTGCGTGAAATTATTTTTATACTGTTTGGCTTAAAATGTGAATTAAATTTGATTCATATTTTGGACTAACACAAATTTTGTAATTATTATGGTAGTGTGTTGGTCTGATCCCCAATATGCAGAGACTGCAGACATAGTGCAGGTTTAAAATTATCAATTGACAAAAACAAGAAGGATAGCATAGGAAAAGCTATACATGTTTATGAACATAGCATGCCTGGGAGCTTGATTAGTGATTGCCAGCAGGTGAGTCTCCTAATAAACTGGGGGCAGGTGCTCAATCTAGTAGTAAAGTGGGGCGGAAACAGGCAGACAGGAAGTAGAATGAAAAACAAAATTGCTGGTCAGAAAATTATTTACGATACAGGAAACTAATTTGAGACCATGACAGAAATTGTTCCAAAAAAAAAAAAATTTTGCAAAATAACAAATTTAACATCATTAAAACAAAAATACCAGCTCTTTCTGTCACATCTACGACCAGGGCTTGAACCCGGCATGTCTGCCTTGTGCACCAGTGCATAAGCTGCTAATTACGTGGGAGAGTGATGACTTCAAGGGTTTTTGCTATTATATTATCACCAGTTATAGAGCAGGAATTGGCTAGGAATAGGTTTGTTGTAAAAAAAAAAAATGCAAATGAAGCCATTAAATAATTGACATTTACAAACACGTCTTCACGCAAGATGGGGCCCCAAACAGATCACTGGGACCTACGCACAAGATGTGATCTGCGTATAGGGAGGGATTGCGCTGCTTAAAGGGATCATAATATGATTTTTGCCTACATTTAAAACACTTCCAAGTGGTCTACATAACATGTAATGGTGGTTCTTTGGTCCAAATATTGCATTGATTATGTTTACAGACCATCTTCAAATCGGTTTCTGACCGTTTCTTCCTGATGCGCCATTTTGTGGGTGGTCTTATTTACGTGCCTACACTTTGACTGCGTCTTATCCCTGCCAGCTGTGTTTTAGTTTTTAGCGCTTCCGTATAGAGTCTACCGACAGTTATAAATTCCAACTATACACTACTTTGTATTAAATGGCAACCACAGATGCGTGTGCGTGTACGAGCCAGTCTACAAGAGGATAGAGAAAAAGAAGGAACTTATTGACTAAAGCGTCTGATTACAATAGTGGACTCCATCCATCCATCCATCCATTTACTACCGCTTGTCCTGTTCGGGGTCGCGGGGGTGCTGAAGCTTATCTCAGCTGCATTCGGGCAGAAGGCGGGGTAAACCCTGGACAAGTCGCCACCTCACCACAGAGCCAACACAGATAGACAGACAACATTTACACTCACATTCACACACTAGGGCCAATTTAGTGTTGCCAATCAACCAGTGGCGTGCGGTGAGGTTAATGTCTGGTGAGGCACTGCATCATCACAGTCAGATTTACAAACATATGAACCCTAAATAGTATCTTATTCACCATGTGATTGCCAGCAGTTAACGGGTTATGTTTAAAAGCTCATACCAGCATTCTTCCCTGCTTGGCACTCAGCATCAAGGGTTGGAATTGGGGGTTAAATCACCAAAAATTATTCCCGGGCGCGGCGCCGCTGCTGCCCACTGCTCCCCTCACCTCCCAGGGGGTGAACAAGGGGATGAGTCAAATGCAGAAGACAAATTTCACCACACCTAGTGTGTGTGTGACAATCATTGGTACTTTAACTTAACTTTAACTTTACACTTACAAACTGTAGCACACAAAAAAGCACATTTAATAAAAAGAACGTTATTATGGTCTTACAAAGGTAAGACCATAATAACGTTCTTTATAAGTGCTGGAACAGTGGTGTTCGTGTTGGAGGAGTTGTAAATGAATGAAATATGAAATCCGTGCTTCAGTCTGCAGGTGTACCTAATGTTGTGTCCCTGCGGTCGTTCGCGGCTTCTCCAGCACGAGCATTGTTGTTTTTGCACTTTTTGGCTTCTTGTTAAGTGACTTTTTTTGGGTGGATTCGGTCTTGCACGTGGAGGGTTTGGGTGTGGGCTTTGGTTGGTGTGGCGCTCCCGTCGGGCGGTGCATTCTGCGGCGGAGGTGCTTGGCACCAGGAGGTGGGGTTATGAGACGAGCCTCTCACAGTGCGTCTTCGCAGCAGATTTATGATCGCTCAGCACAAGAAATACGTTACACACATACAGTTGTTGACAAAATACACTGGACATTATATACCTCAGCTAACTAAACTATGGAAATGTATAATATAATACATATAGCAATACGGTCTCACTGCACAGCAGGCCAGCAGTTAGCCGAGTCATTGCGCACAATCCATGTTGAGGCACAACGCAGTGACGTGCCTCAACTGCCTGCTGATCACCGCACCGTCTCTTCTCAGTATTTGAACGAAATGTGAAAATAAAAATAATCTAAAACTGGTGAAGTTAAATGGAAAATAACTTTAGTATAATCACTGGATACATATAACAATTTAATTATTATTTTTTTCTTTTTACTTTTTTTTTTCTTTCCATGATGGCAGGTGAGGCCCCGCCTCCCCTGCCTCTAGTGACGGCACGCCACTGCAATCAACCTATCCCCAGGTGCATGTCTTTGGAGTAGACTGTAGGACAATAATGGACTCAATGGACACAAATCTCTTTGGGTAAATCTTTATGGCATTATCCGCTGACGTCACACTTGGGAATCACATCACAAAATGGGCAAATTACAAACGGCTTGTTTGGAGGAAGAATGACGGAAGGCGGGATTGTTTTATAAATATCTCTGCTATGCCTCTAAGGTTTGATTTACATTTTTGGGACTTATGCAGATCCCAAATACACAAAAACTGGTAACAATAGCAATAACAACCGGTAACAAGAAAAGTTGGTTTTACATAATAGTTCCCCTTTATAACCATGTCCCCAATACATGCCATAGTTCTTCTCGACCAAAAAAAGCTGTAGCCTTCTACAACTCTGTACTGAGTCCAACATTGTAAAAAGTGAAAAAAAAGACAACTGTACAAATCATTTATAGAATGTGTCACAACACTATGATAACTTCTCATTACGTTCAATCAATCAATCAAAGTTTATTTATATAGCCCTTAATCGCAAGTGTCTCAAAGGGCTGCACAAGCCACAACGACATCCTCGGCTCAGCTCCCACATCAAGGCAAGAGCAGCGCAGAGACGTCCTCAACTGATGCACAGATGAGTGGTCCACCCCGAGTCCCGACTTTGAATAGCTAGTGCGTCATCTGTGGTCACCTAATAACCTCTCCACGCAGGACAGGGGTCAGCAGAAAAGAGACAGCAGATCAACTAGTCTAAAAGGGGGTCTATTTAAAGGCTAGCGTATACAAATGAGTTTTAAGATGAGACTTAAATGCTTCTACTGAGGTAGCATCTCTAACTGTTACTGGAAGGGCATTCCAAAGTACTGGAGCCCGAATAGAAAACGCTCTATAGCCCGCAGACTGTTTTTGGCCTCTGGGAATTACTAATAAGCCGGAGTTCTTAGAACGCAGATTTCTTGCCGGGACATATGGTACAATACAATCAGCAAGATAGGATGGAGGTAGACCGTTACTACTAAGCAAGACTAAGACTAAGTAGTAAAACCTTAAAGTCGCATCTTAAGTGCACAGGAAGCCAGTGCAGGTGAGCCAGTATAGGCGTAATATGATCAAACTTTCTTGTTCTTGCCAAAAGTCTAGCAGTTGTGTGCAATCATGCCACTTCACAGTTGAGATGGAGAGATTTCTGTTGTACTTCCTACATGCAGCCTGAATACACGGTACTGAGACACAGCAGGACTCTTGTCATCATTATAATGCACCACACCATATAACATGGTGTCAGAAGTCCAAGCAGGACCTGATTATGCCCCACATTCTGTCCGTTGTTGAGACAGTGTGCGTTTATTCGTTTTGGTGAGTTTTAGCAGTTTCAGTTAGCCTGTTAGCTTTAGCACCGCGTTGGTATAATGGCTTCCAACATCCCGCCTGCGGAGCCCATGAAGATGGCTGGGGACACTCACGGCAACTGGAAAAACTTCTGAGCAGAGTTTGAAGATTATCTGCTGGCGACCGGGCTCAACGAGAAGGAGAAGCCCGTCCAAGCAGCGGCCCTGAGACGGCTAATGGGGAACGGCTGCCTCCATGTTTACAAATACAACCTGGGACTCACTGCCGACCAACAGAAAGATGCCGGTGCTATTCTGGAGGCACTGGAGGGATACTTTACCCCCGCGAAGAACGTCACATTCGAGAGGTACGTTTTTGGAAACTTAAAGCAAGAGGAAGATAGATGCTTTTGTTACAAGGCTGAGAGAAAAGGCTGCCTCTTGTGAATACGGAGCTATAAAAGATGAACTCATAAAGGACAAGCTTGTCCTTGGCATTGCTGATGAGGGCGCCAGACGTCGTTTGCTAAGAAAAAATGATCTCAAATTGGATCAGGCAATCGTGATCTGCCGTGCAGCCGAGGTCATGGACAATAAATTAAAGACTATGTCACTGGGCAACTCTGGGCCTGGAGAGAGCATCAATGCCACGCAGGGGGGACAAAGATATGGACGCAGGTCTGCCGGTAGGCCATCTGAGCCCACCAACACCAGTTCACAGCTCCAGGGCATGAGAGACACAGTGGAATGCAAGTACTGTGGCACAAGGCACAAACGTGGGCGAGACCAGTGCCCTGCATTTGGTAAATCCTGCCGCTCTTGTGGCACTGCCAACCATTTTGCCAAAGTATGCATGAAGAGGGGTCAGCACGCACGTCTGTTGAACGCTGTGGATGACCCGTCGACAGGGGAACAGGAGGACAGTGATGGAGATGAGAGAGATGTGTACACAGCAGAGAGCGTGGGAGCTGTGAACACGCAAGGGAAGAAGTGGTTTGTCAATCTGCCACTGCAACAGGGGTTCCAGAGGTGCCAGCTCGACTCTGGAGCCACCTGCAATGTGATTAGCATGAAGGACAAGATGAGACTGGCGCCCAGAAGAGTCTCACCAGATTGAAGCTGTACAACAGTGAGTGGATGAACTTGCTGGGGTTGTACAGCACACAGTGCGTCATTAGGGGCAGAACACACAAGCTGGACTTTGAGGTTGTGCATACAGGCCAGAGGCCCTTGCTTTCAGGGGAAACATGTGAGAGACTGGGCCTTATACGATTCACCATTTCTGAGGAGCTAAATAAAGTGGAACACTGCAGGATGGGAGACCTGACCAAAGAGCGTCTCATCAACACATACCACGACGTGTTCACCAGCCCAGTTGAGTCCCTGCCTGGTGATGTTCACTTTGAGCTGGACAGCAGTGTGGCGCCTGTGCAGTGTGCCCCCAGGAATGTTCCAGTGGCCCTCAAGGCAGCTGTTAAAGCACAGCTCGATCAATACGAAAAGGATGGACATTTAACCACAGTCACACAGCCCACAGACTGGATCAGCAATCTGGTCATAGTGAAAAAAACGGATAAATTGAGACTATGCATTGACCCAAAAGCCACTCAACCGAACCCTGAAACGGTCCCACTACCTCATGCCCACTTTAGATGACGTGTTGTACAAGCTGCCAAAGGCGCATATATTCACGCTGGTGGATGTGCGTGATGCATTCCTGCAGTGCCGACTGGATGAGGAGAGCAGCCTGATGACAACGTTCTGGACACCATGGGGCAGAAAACGGTGGCTGAAGCTCCTCTTTGGTGTACCAGAGAAAGCAACATGAGCTCCTAGCTGGATTAACTGGGATTGAGCCCATAGCCGATGATATCCTCATAGTTGGCTGCGGGGATACGGACGATGAGGCCAACTGCGACCATGACACAAACCCTAATGGACAGATGCAGAGAAGTTAAGCTCAGGCTGAGCCTGAAAAAGTTGCATTTCCGAGTGAAGGAGGTCCGTTTCCACGGCCACATACTGACTGCAGAGGGCCTCAAGGCTGACCCTGACAAGGTCAGGGCGGTTCTGGACATGCCGAACCCCACAGACGCTAAAGTTAAATAGTTCACAAAGCCATTTCCCATTTGGCTTTGTGAACTATCTTTCCAGATTTATGCCCCGCCTGTCAGAGGTATGTGAACCATTGAGGAGGCTGCTAGACAAAGACGTGACGTGGCACTGGCTGCCAAAACATGATGCTGCCATGAAGGAAATGAAGACACTGGTCACAGCAGTACCGGTCTTGCGTTATTATGACGCCATCAAGCCAGTCACCATACAGAGCGACTCCAGTCAGATAGGCCTGGGCTGCTGTCTGCTACAGGAAGGGCAGCCTGTCACTTTTGCCTCCCGCGCCCTGACCCACAGATACGCACAGATAGAAAAGGAGTGCCTTAGCATCGTGCTCGCCTGTCAACGCTTTCACTACTACCTATATGGACGGGGTGATGTGACAGCAGAGACCGACCACTGCCCTTTAGTGTCCATCTTCAGTAAGTCCCTCCTCAGCGCGCCCAAGCGCCTACAGAGCATGCTCCTGACACTTCAGAATTACTGCCTTACGGTGGTGTACAAGCCAGGCCCTGAAATGTACATAAGTGACACGCTTAGTAGAGCCACCACCCCGCCACGGAAAACAGACACACTGTAAATGGTCTGCAGCATGCAACAGGAGCACTGTGACGCAGCGGCCATTCAGCAGGCAGACTACCTCAATGTCAGCAGCCAACGCTTGGCACAGATCTGAGCACACACAGAGGAGGATGTGTGTCTCCAAACGCTCAAGGCAGTCGTACTGCAGGGATGGCCAGAACACAAAGAGGAGGCCCCCGTACTCATCAGGGACTACTGGGCCATCAGAGATTAAATAAGCGCACAGGATGGCGTGCCTTTCAGGAGCCAGTGCGTCATCATTCCGAAAGCCATACGTCCGGAAATGCGGAGGAGGATCCACTACAATCATGTGGGTGGTGAAGCATGCTACAGACATGCCCGCGACACATTGTACTGGCCCGGCATGCAAGGGGAAGTCAAAGACCATGTACAGCAGTGCTCTGTGTGTAACAAGTATGCGCACGAACAACAAAAAGAGTCCATGATGTCTCACCCGCTCCCCACACGTCCATGACAGCTGGTAAGCATGGACTTGTACAGCTACGCAGCACAGAACTTTTTGCTCGTGGTGGACCACTACTCTGACTTCTGGGAGATCGACCTGCTCCCTAACTTGTCGGCCGACACCACAATCCGACGAATCAAGGCACAGTTTGCACGTTATGGCGTCCCGGACAGAGCCATTTCGGACGGGGGAAGCCAGTTTGCGCGCAGTGAATTTTGGGCATTTGCAAGGGATTGGGGCTTCGAACATGTCATGTCCTCACCGCGGCACCTAAAAGCTAATGGCAAAGAAGAGTCAGCAGTAAAGATTGTGAAAGGCTTGTGCAAAAAGGCAGACCGTGCCAAAGAGGACCCCTGGAAGGCCATTCTGCATTGGCGAAACACGCCCACTGAGGGCATAAATTGCAGCCCAGCACAGCGGCTCATGTCACGAAGGCTGAGAACACTTCTTCCGGTTGCCGACCAGCTCCTTGCACCTCAGGTCATCACAGGGGTTTCCGACAAGCTGAAGGGGAAGCATCAGGCGGCGAAGTTAGTGTATGACAAATCGGCGAGGGATCTGCCGGAGCTGAACGTCGGCCAGCCCGTCAGAATGAAGCCGCTTCCGGTAGACAGGACGGGCAGATAGAGGAGAGGGGTGTGCCTGCAGCAGTTGGGACTCCGGTCCTATCTGGTCGACGTAGACATATCAATGCAACAGAATTGATTTTCGACCGGCCGAGGAAACCTCTGCCCAACCGCTGGATCGACCAGAATTGACCCCAGAGCAGCCTGCGAGTGGAGGTGGCAACAGAGACAGTGTTGGCGGTGCTGGGGAGTCTCCAAGGTCTTCACCGGCCCTAAGGTCACCGCCGTCTTCTCCGCAGGCCAGAGACACACCGCGCCGTGTGCTACAGTGCCGGACTTTCTCCCGGAGTGGGAGGCTGATTAAGCCTCCTGACAGACTCGACCTCTAGGTCACACATGGACTGTGACACACACACACACACACACACACACACTTTGCTTGTATTTTAAGACGTTGCCCCTATTAGCTTGTTGCCCCTAACAACCCAGTACATGTCACTTTGCCCAATCGAACGGCACCTGAAACCAGACGCACCTGTGGAGCATTAGGACTGCACACATTTAAAAGGAGAGAACAGGCAAGGCATGAGGCAGGATTGACATGCTTTGACAAGAGCCACCGGGTGGACGCACACAGGCTGGGAAGGAATCCCCAGGACTACACAGCAGACCCCGCAGGCTACCGGAGCGAACCCCAAGAAGCCCACAACACGCAGGGGCAGAGGAAACTCTGCCTCCGAAGTAAGTGTCGTGCATTGTGGATCTGTGGGGGTGTGCAAATGCCTTGGGCTGTGGGCTTGCGGGCTCGTGTGTTGTGCGCTGGCTGTGTGGTTCTGTGGGCAGGAGCGATCGGGACTCAGAGACCTGCGGTGACCCCTGGGAGCGACCAAGAGGCGAAGCGGGACGGGACGAGTACGGCCACATAGGTCCCACGAGAGACTGGTGAGGAGAGTGGGCGTACCCAATACTTCTACGCGGGACTACAGCAGATTCCCCTTGCGTGTAAGTGTGACGTCAGCCCGGAGAGCGTCTCTGTGTTTTTAAATGATTTTATCCCCGTGGCCTGCCTCCGTTCTAATTCTGTGTGCAGGAGGACGCTGTGGAAGTGGGCGGAGCCAGGACACTGACCCACTACGCCTGTCATGGCTGTACCCTCACTGATAATATTGTTTACCAATTGGTATTTTGAGTATTATCAACTTGACTGTTTTTTTGTTGATTTGGATTGTAATAAATTGTGAACAAGCATAATTATCTTTCCTTATTTTGGGACGGCTGCTCTCACTACATTGGGTTCTTAATATTTATATTTGTTTTAAGCAAAATTTTGTTAGATTTTAATATTCTACCACTCGGGTCTATTACATTTCCCCCAAAACAACGACACTGAGTACCAAACTCCATGAACAGAACAACTCAACACAGGAGCAATTCAACTGAGACAGAAGAGCATACATTCCTGAGAGAACTCGGAAACCTCCTGTTTGCCAAAGATAAGGAAATAAGTACCATCAGAATCCCTACAAAGCAATGGCAATACAGTATTTTTAAGGGTTCCCCATCCATATCAATCAGCTGATATCTTATTTCAGATCCCTTCTCATTTTGCAATAACCTAAAGGTTGGAGAAAGAAATGATCTAACATACGAGCCTGTCTGTGAAGCACACTGCCGACGCATACAAAGACATAAAGGTTGTGTCCCTCCAAGGCGCCACGCTCACCAGGCATCTCGAGTCACGTGGGCATGTTCTGCAACCTACCACCGCTGCCAACCACCTGGTCCCTCCAGGCCCGCGCCTTGTCTTTTCCTTCAGCGAAAGGAGCGGCCGTTCTGCGATCCTCCTCATCCTCTATGCAACAGCAGCAGCACTTGTCGGTTGTCGTTCTCCACATCTTCCTGCGCACCTTTTCTTTGGCTGCAGGGACATTTGATCCAGGAGCCCCCGTATGGTGTTCGTTGTCCTTCACGTCTGTAGCGAAAGTCTGTTTGGCAAACGGCCATCATGAGAGTTGCTGGGACACACTCCTCGCCCCCCCCCCCCCTCGCCAGCTATAGCTGGCCCTTCCTTGTTGGCTGCGTGGACTCAGAGCCTGGATCTGGGACATTCTTCTAGTCCCGTTGTGGCAGGATGAACAGTTCTTGCGACCTTCTACAGTGTCGCCGCCTTATTGTAGGTTTTCTACTGGCTGTTCAGAGGGGAGCTTTGTGGTGGGCAATAGGACCTAGGTCTCACATCCAGTAGACCGTAGGGAGCGGGCAGTTGTTACAGGTTCCTGGTGCACATTTGTGGCACCAGTGACACCAGAGACTTCCTTTTTCCCAGTTGATTGTTGGCAAGCAAATAATTGAAACATGTTTTATGAGCAAACCGTGCATTTTATTCTATTGCCACAAAAACATCAAATACAAAGACTTAAAACCAAAATTCAAACCAGTGGCACGCTCGCTCACTCTTGACTTCATTCACGTGCGTAAGTTCTGGGTTTCACACAACATCACTTCCGGCTGCTGTCGCCCCAGACTCAAGCATTTGGTGGGCAAACAAACATATTTCTATCAGAAGTCAAGTTAAAGCCTAGCAAAAATGTATATACATACATGCACTGTTCTCGCCTGTGGAAATGATTCCAAAAGGGATTTGGGTAACAGTTATTTCAGAGTTGCTAAGATAGTCCATCATATTTTTTTATAACAAACAAAAAATGCTAAGAAAAGTTACTGCTGTGTTGGAGCTGAGTCAACAACACAATCGAGTTAGCAGTGACCATTTTGTCAATGTCTGTATAAACTTAAATTAAACTGTAAAAGCCTGTTTATGATTTATTTACTTTTCTTACTTTCATTTACTTACATATTAACAGTTTACTTTAGGAAACTTCCACATGAATTGGATTTTCCCCAATTGTGTAGTATGTTTGCGGCTATGTTTAGCATCAAGAAGAAATCGCAAAATGATATTGATAAGCTGGAAAAATAAATCTCTCGTAGTCTGTATAACAACGACATCTGCATCATGTAAGGTGGAGAGCGGTGTGACACAGCAGCTGCACAGCTTAAGAGAAGAAGGCAGTGCAGAGGGTGGTGAAAGCTGCTCAGAAGATGGTCGATAGCAGCCTTTCCACCGCGGCAGGAGGCTGCAGAGTAGGACCACGAGACTGAGAAACAGCTTCTTTCCAAAAAAAAGTTAGATTGCTGAACGCTGATGCTGCTCTGTAGATTACTACAGAGCAGCATCAGCGTGTGGGGTGTAACGATTTGTTTTAATGATTAGTTTCAAGTGGATATTTGTGGTTGCCGATACGATTCAGGGAGGAAACCTTGTTCATTATTTTATCAAGCAATTTTCAATAAAATGAAAAATAACCAACATTTTAACAATAGATTTACTTGCCTAATAAAGTTCCACGATGTGGCCATACAGTATTTGTTTCTCGCCCTCGCGTCGCTGATGAAGGACAGTGTCCCAGGTTTGCAGAAGCATGTATGCCATTGCTCCCCCATTCCTGTTGAAGGCGTTGGTCCCTTGCTTCATAATTTCCATAGCCTGCTTCATCCATATCTTGTATTTCTTTCTTTCTCATAAAATGACTTAAAATGCGACACAGCATTTTACTTGTACTGTTAAACCACAAAAGACGCAGCCGACATAATGGAAGCGTTATGTCGGCTACGTCTTTTGTGGTGGTTTAAATATGTGTTGCTGCTCTATTATTGTAATTTGTCGTTTGTATTTATTGTGGCTTCAGCAATTGTGCAGTAGCTGAAAATTATGATATTGTAATGCCCAGCAATAGAGTAGCAGAGACGCTTTCATAACAAACGTTAAAAAACTCAGGGAGTCAAAACACAAGTTTAAAAACTGAACACAAAGACATCAAAACTCTCGCGGGATTCTGATCACTCTGCCACTCTCGCTCAGGTAACACACAAGAGCACCATCTCTTAAAAGCACACCCACAAGTCACAGATCTGACTATTGTCTCGAGGCGTTCGCGTTTGTTATTACCTTTCTCGACCACCATAGGTATATTTTGTTGTGATGATGCCACAGATGAGAAAATGGACTTAACGTTTAAAGTCTTTATCATTACAAGTGCTAAACTTCATATAAAGTCTGCTGTTCTTAAATCCAATGTTTCCTTTTTTTCTATCCATCCATCCATCCATTTTCTACCGCTTGTCTCTTTCGGGTGGCGGGGGGTGCTGGAGCCTATCTCTAGTATCGATGAAATTGACCGATTCCCTTTTAAAACGATCATGGATTGAAACCAAAGTTGCCGAGCACACATCTAAGACTTCAACTGATTGTAACGGAATTGATATGGAAACGATAAAAAAGGTTATTGAAGAGATCTCAGGACCATTAATGTATATTAGTAACCTATCATTTCAAACAGGTACATTTCCAATCAAAATGAAAATAGCTAAAGTTGCACCAATTTATAAGACTGGAGACAAACATCAATTTACAAATTATAGACCTGTTTCTCTACTTCCACAATTTTCTAAAATCATTGAAAAACTGTTCAATAACAGATTAGAAAGTTTCATAAATAAAAATAGAATACTCGAAGAGAACCAATATGGATACAGAGCTAATGTTTCAACTTCAATGGCTTTAATTGAAATTACAGAAGAAATTACCAATGCAATAGATAGTAAAAAAAGTGTGGCAGCGGTTTTTATGGATCTAACTAAAGCATTTGACACAATTAATCACAATATTTTAATCAAAAAACTAGAACGATATGGCATCAGAGGGTTAGTCTTAAACTGGATAAGAAGTTATCTAACGAACAGGAAACAATACGTGAAGCTAGGCGAACACACGTCTACAACGCTAAATATATCCTGTGGTGTACCTCAGGGATCAATATTAGGACCTAAATTATTCAATCTCTATATAAATGACATTTGTAAAGTTACAAAAGATTTAAAGTTAGTATTATTTGCGGATGATACAACAGCGTTTTGTTCAGGAGAGAACACACAGGAGATAATACAAATAATAACAGAAGAAATTAACAAATTAAAAAGATGGTTTGACAAAAACAGACTATCGTTGAATCTTAGTAAAACTAAAATAATGCTATTTGGTAACAGTAGAAGAGAAAGTCAAACACAAATACAAATAGACAGAATAGAAATTGAAAGAGTAAACGAAACCAAATTTCTAGGTATAATGATTGATGATAAATTGAACTGGAAATCTCACGTAAAAAATATACAACATAAAGTTGCAAGAAACACGTCAATAATGAATAAAGCAAAACATGTTCTAGACCAAAAATCCCTTCATATTCTCTACTGCTCACTAGTGTTACCATATCTGAGCTACTGTGTAGAAATATGGGGAAATAATTACAAAAGTACACTTCATTCATTAACGGTGTTACAAAAAAGATCAGTTAGAATAATACATAATGTTGGATATAGAGAACATACAAACCCTTTATTTATTGAATAAAAAATACTGAAATTCCACGACATAGTGAATTTGCAAACAGCTAAAATTATGCACAAAGCAAACTATAACCTGCTACCCAAGAATATACAACAATTCTTCTCAAAAAAAGAGGAGAAATATAATCTTAGAGAAAAACGTAATTTAAAACATTTGTTTGCACGTACAACACTTAAGACCTTCAGTATATCAGTATGTGGAATTAAATTATGGAATGGATTAAGCAAAGCAATTAAACAATGTACTAATATGATACACTTCAAGAAACTCTTCAAACTTAAAGTGTTTACAAAGTACAAAGAAGAAGAACCATGACAAACATTCTCAATTTATTTCATCCATCCATTCATTCATTCTTAAAGTAATCTTACTTATCTCATCATATGAAATATGACTTACTTCACCAATTATTATTATTAAATTCTTACTATTATTTATTTATTTATTTTTATTGTGATTACTTATGGAGTTTATTGTGAAAAAATTGTGAACAGGAAGTGAACAAAAAGTTTTGCAACTGTTATGTAAAGAAAGGGGGTAGGATTAAATAAGCTCTGCTTCTTCCTACTCCTTTTCGAACATGTTGAAAAGAAACTGGAAATTGTGATGTATCATGTTGTATGCTTGCATGTTCGAAATAAACTCAAAACTCAAACTCAACTCAAACTCAAACTCAAACATCGATATACTTGAAATGTTGGAATATAAATCGACCTATCGACGTATCAATCAATTGTTACACCCTTGTTAGTAACGGATACCAATCTCCCCACAATATGCCCATCCCTGCAGGAGGAACACATAATTTGCACACATGTCCCACCTGTACTGAACTGGGCTTGTATTTTTTTTGGTTTGGTTTGGTGTCATTGTTCTTTACATTCTGTTTGCACTATAGGATTACATTCTATTCTATTAATAATCTTTTCCTACACTATTTAAAAACTCATCTGTTTATATCTTGTTCTATTTACATAATTATGTACATACCTACAATCTTGTGGTACTCATTGAGCTAAATCATGGACCTTGGGTACTAAATTCCGTGCCATCTCATATGGTATGATAAAGTTCCTTGACTGTATATAATTTTTGATAACTGGCTTGTATATTTGTAACGAGTGGTTGACTGCCAGCAATGAAGACATGTTGTTAATTCTCTCACACGTAATTTTGCACTAAATAAATAACCAGAAAGACTATGAAAAAGACTGGAATTAATCCACAAAGTCATATAAAGTTCAGCAAAACAGCAAAATAGAAGATGGGACAATTAAAAAAAGTCGTAAAACAAATGATCATCATGAACACCTGCAGGCTGTGAGGGGGTAGGAGAGGGAGGGGTAATCGCATGGTTTAGTGTAAGCACACTCTAAATCCTTGGATTAAACACTTCCTCTAACACAGAAGCTCTGTGTTTGTGTGTCACTCACTCCATACTGTAATTCTGTGTATGGTTCTCAAGTTTAGCTGCAAATAATATGTATATAATTTATAATATAATGTAGAATATAATGTTTCTTTAAAGGGCACTATAGACTCAAATAGTGAAAAGTCATTGAATGTGAATGAGCAATTTATGTTGTCCTGTTGTCTCTCCGCTATCATGTTTAATTAGCTTCCATGCGAAATCTGGGGCATTGCTGATTGGCTGCCAGACAAAGCAGTGTTTTTTTAGCCCGCCTTTTTACACAGAGCAAGCAAGGATCCTCTCTCGTACATGCCAACATTTTACAATTCTTCACACTTTTATTTCACAGTAGCCTTATTATGGCATGTAGGTCCATCCAAGGTTCTGCCATGGACTTTGACAACATTTGCTTAGATCTAAAGACTCTCTTTTTGACGATGATGATGTTTAAATGGGGTGAGTAGTGACACATTTGTTTTTTTCCCGCCTAAACAATTAGCTTTAAATTCAGGGTAAATATAGGATTAAAAAAATTATGCTTTTGTTTTTTTAGAACAAAGTTACTTTAAGGAACATGACATGTTTTCACTTTCACAATTTATCATGTCTAAAGGTCCATCTCCATGTTTCAACAATTCCTGATAATTTGTTTACCTGCTGTGTTAAACATAATAATTGTAAATACATATATATATATATATATATATATATATATATATATATATATATATATATATATATATATATATATATATATATATATATATATATATATATATATATATATATATATATATATATGTATTTAAAATTATTATGTTCAGAGAAGCAAGTCCGTATCCATTTTCATCAGGACCCTTGGCGTGCCAAGGGTCGCGCCAGGCCGTACCCATATCCGCAGCAGGTCTCCAAGGTGAACAGCCTCTGGCATGTTAGAAATACATATATATATATATGTATATATATATATATATATATATATATATATATATATATATATATATATATATGTATATATATATATATATATATATATATATATATATATATATATATATATATATATATATATATATATATATATATATATATATATATATATATATGTATTTAAAATTATTATGTTATGTATATTATAGAATAGAATAGAAAGTACTTTATTGATCCCTGGGGGAAATTCAGCACCACAGTTCGCTCACAATAGACAATGATAATAATAAATATAATATATATAATATATAATATATGAATAATATAAATATATTCTACATATATTCTACATTTAAGTGCAGTCAAGGAACATATGCATTATACAGTCTGATGGCTGTCGGTATGAAGGACCTCCTGTGTCGTTCAGTGTTGCATTTTGGGAGTCGGAGCCTTCCACTGAACGTGCTCATTCTCTCCGCAAGGCCCGAGTGTAGTGGGTGTATGTATATATATATATATATATATATATATATATATATATATATATATATATATATATATATATATATATATATATATATACGAGACGTTAAAAATAAGTGAATACGAATCTGACAGAACCATCTTTCAAATAACTTCTAGCTATAGGCAATGCAATAACTTGTGTAATGATGATGAATGGATTCAGGATAAATAATATCAGACACTAAAATGTTGTATTATATTTTATAAATGAATTAATTGAGGATAGATGATATTGGAAACTCTAAGTTTCATTATACAATGTAAATTAATTGAATTCATGATGAATGATATCAAACACTGTGGGTTAATTATGATATGAATGAACTAATTCAAGATAAATGATATCAGAGACTGGGTTCATTATATAATGTAGATGAATGAATTAGGATGAATTGGCAAGTATGGCGTGTGTGCGTGTGTGCATAGGCGCTGATCCCGTGGGTGCTTCGGGCCCGAGCACCCACGGACAATGCCGAGCACCAACATGGGATTGATGGCAACTTTCAATCTTTAAAATATTTTTTTTATAATCTATCTTGTTGTAGTTAATTTTGTGGTGGGTTTGGTCTGTATTACATAATAAAAAAGTCACAAATCATATGGCCTTTTACTAACAAACCAAACTAACCAAGATTTCACTGTGCCCGATTGTGGACTAGTGACATAATCATCTTGACTTTGATCACACTGCACATGTGTGAATGAAGGGCATACTTACTCAACAGCCATACACGTCACACTAAGGGTGGCAATATGAACAATGCCAACACTGTCATAAACATGTGTCATATAGTGAAACCATACTAAACAACAACGACAAACACATTTTGGAAGAATATTTGCACCGCAACACAACATAAACACTGAAGAACAAATTCCCAGAATTCCCTACAGCACCAACTCTTCCAGGACAATATAAACAAACGCCATTGGTGGATCTACACCTAACATCCACTGTAATGATACCACATACAATAGCGTATCTAATCGATACTACTATGATTACATCGACATTTTTTAACATCACAAAATCTTCTTTCGTTTTTAAAAAAATGTATATTATGTTTATAAACTCAGGAAATACGTCCCTGGACACACTTTGAATATGACCAATGTATGATCCTGTAACTACTTGGTATCGGACTGATACCCAAATTTGTGGTATCATCCAAAACTAATGTAAAGTATCAAACAACAGAATAATAAGTGATTATTACATTTTAACAGAAGTGTAGATAGAACATGCTGAAACAGAAAATAACCAGATATAAACAGTAAATGAACAAATAGATTAATAACTAATTTTCTACCACTTGTCCTTAATAATTTTGACAAAATAATAGAATGATAAATGACACAATATGTTACTGCATACCTCAGCAGACTAATTACGAGCCTTTGTTTGTTTACTTACTTGTTTGTTTACTTACTAATAAAAGACAAGTTGTCTTGTATGTTCCCTATTTTATTTAAGGACAAAATTAGACTTAGACTTCCTTTTATTGTCATTCAAATTGTAACTTTACTGTACAGATAATAAACAAAATTTTGTTGCATTAGCTCGTTGTAGGCAGGATAAAAGAGCAATAAGGTGCAGATATAAATAAATAGATGTCTGTACAAATAAATATATTGCACTTTTGCATATGCATCAACATTTATGGATGTATGTTATATTGTCTTTATATTCCAGCGAGTTAATCCGTTTTTGGGGGGAATTGAGGGGATAATTATGATGCTTTCAAGAGTCTTACGGCCTGAGGGAAGAAGCTGTTACAGAACCTGAAGGTTCTGATACGGAGGCTGTGAAACCTCTTTCTAGAGTCCAGCAGTGAAAACAGTCCTTGGTTGGGGTGGAAGGAGTTTCTGCAGATTTTCTGAGCCCTGGTCAGGCAGCGGCTTTTTGCGATCTCCTGGATAGGAGGAAGAGGAGTCCTGATGATCTTTACCACTGTCCTCACCACTCTCTGCAGAGACTTCCAGTGTGAGGCACTGCAGGCTCCAGTCCAGACAGAGATGCAGTTGGTCAGTAGGCTCTCTATAGTGCCTCTGTAGAATGTGGTGAGAACGGGGGTAGGGAGCTGTGCTCTTTTCATCCGACGCAAAAAGTGCATGCGCTCCTGAGCTCTTTTTACAAGAGCTCCGGTGTATAGGGACCAGGCCATATTATCAGTTATCTGCACCCCCAGGAACTTGGTGCTGCTTACTTATCTCCACTGCTGTGCCATTGATGAAGAGTGAAGTGTGGCTGGACTAGTGCTTCCTGAAGTCGACGATGATCTCCTTGGTCTTGTCGACGTTCAGGACCAGGTTGTTGGTTCTGCACCAGTCAACCAGATGTTTCACTCCTCCCTGTAGTCCATGTCGTTGTTGTTACAGATGAGGCCCACTACTGTTGTATCGTCCGCATACTTCACAATGTGGTTAGTAGAGGACCTGGCGCAGCAGTCATGGGTCATTAATGTGAACAGCAGCGGACTCAGGACGCAGCCCTGGGGGGAGCCGGTGTTCAGGGAGATGGCACCGGAGGTGTTGTCGCCCACTCTCACAGACTGGGGTCTGTCTGTGAGGAAGTCAAGCAGCCAGTTGCATAGGGGGGTACTGAATCCAAGGGAGGCCAGTTTGCTCACCAAATGCTGCGGGATGATGGTGTTGAACACCGAGGTGAAGTCCAGAAACAACATCCGCACGTGTGTGTCCTTTCCTTCCAGATGTTCTAAGCTCAGGTGGATGCCGTCCTCTGTGGAGCGGTTAGGGTGATAAGCAACCTGGTATGGGTTGAATGTTGGTGGGAAGTCTGGAGACAATATATTTCTTTACCAGCCTCTCAAAGCACTTCATTGTGATGGGGGTGAGTGCCATGGGGCGATAATCAATGAGGGAGGAGATTGTGGGTTTTTTAGGCACTGGAATGATTGCGGCCGTCTTAAAACATGATGGTACCACAGCGAGGTCAGCGAGATGTTGAAGATGTCTGTGAGAACCCCAGCCAGCTGGTCTGCACATCCCTTAAGCACCCTGCCCGGAATGTCATCATGTCTCGCTGCTTTCCAGGGGTTCACTCTCCTCAGGGTTCTTCGGACATCCGCTCTGTCCAGATTGAGCGGCTGCTCATCAGGGCGAGGGATGGATTTCCTCGCCGGTGTGGTGTTAAGTGCCTCAAACCTCGCAAAGTGGTTGTTTTGGTCGTTAAGGAAGCTGATGCTGTTGTCACAGGGACGGGGGGCAGCTTTATAGTCCGTGATGACATGTATGCCCTGCCACATTCATCTAGTGTTCATGGGGTTCTCGAAGAAGTCCTGCACTTTCTGACTGTGAGCACGCTTTGCAACCCTAATGGCACGGTTCAGGTTAGCTCTGGCTGTTTTAAGTGCTACCATGTCGCCACATTTAAAAGTGTGGCGACATGTACGTGCAAAGCCTTCAGCTTTGCACGTACCTCACTGTTCATCCAGGGTTTCTCGTTGGCCCGTGTGGGGATGTTCTTGATCACACTAATTGCAATAAGAAAAATAGGTTTAATGTACCCTAAGATTTTTTGGTTAAAATAAAGCCAATAATGACCTTTTTTGGGTCCCCTTTATTTAGAAAAGTACCTAAAAGTACAGAAAAATATCGAAATAATATTGGTATCGGGTCAACACTAATGCACACACTCCGAGCACCCACTGGCAGAAATGTGGATCAGCGCCTATGCGTGTGTGTACGTTTGTCGTGTTAAATGCGTCTTTTAAAGATCCAGCCTAATCTTCTTTATGCTTTTAAATGTTAAATTATTTCTGCACTTTATGGGTTTGTACTGCAAATTGTGTTGTACTGGTACAATGACAATAAAGACAATTCAAATAAGTGATAACAGATACTGAATGGCTTCATTCTATTTTATAAACTGTGGGTTTTATCATATAAAATAGTAGCCATGCCAAAGGCCTACTTCAAACTGAAACCTAGCTGAATGGCAGCTACTTTAATTTCCTGCCAGGAAAGGCCACCAGCCACACATCAGTTAAGTTTCAGCCCAGAGCCTATCATACAAACAGGAGAACTTATGAGTGGCTCCATTTTTAATATAGATGAATAAATTCAGAATAAACGATAACAAACTCTAGGGGTTATTTCTATAACAACAATCAGTGATTTATATTAGTGGTTCTAGTGATATGCAGGCTCCATTTAGTTGTATGCCAAATAACCACTTGATTAAAGTACAGTGTTTTATTTTCATATATTCAAACACGGTGTTACTGTTCAAACTGTGTATAATGTTACAGTGGCCAAAAATATTAAATATACTTGTTAAATAAAGCCTCTGCCTTGTCTTAATGAATACTTGGGCATACTTTGCTGCTGTATTTCATCATGGTGGTACTTGGAGAGCCAACTGCTTTCTAAAGTAGTACAAACGTTTGTACTTGGTGGAAAATGTTTAGGGAAACCCCTGATATTAATGAATGAATCAGGATAAATATCAGACACTGAGAGGTTACATTATATTTTACACATGTAAATGAATACATTCGGAAAAAAAAATATCAGACACTGTGGGTTTCATTATATTTTATACTGTAAATCAGTGAACTCAGGATAATTATATCAGAAACTCTAAGTTTCGTTATGACAATGATTTGGGTGAATTAGTTCAGGAAAAATCATATTATTTTTACTTAGTAAACACTAAGGGCCTGATGTAGGTATGCATGTACTAAAACCTGTGCAAACGAGTACACACAACGCTGATCAACTAAGCTAGTGCACTGAGAATTCCCAAAGTAAAATAGGGAGCACAATCAATTTAGCGTGTTTTTCTTCATGTATATGCATAAAATATGCTGATTATCAGAATGTCCTTTTGCACCTTATATTTGTATCTCCTATTCCCAGTAAAAATACTGGGAGTAGGAGATGCAAATATAATCATTTAGCTGCTTTTGCATCTATTTTTCTACAATTCTAAGGTATGTGCAAACTGGCACAGTTACGCACAAATGACTGGGCCCAGTCATTGCGAGAACGCGATCACTGCAATGTATGCGTGTCAACATATATGGAATATCAGAAACAAAAATATTAGACATATTATTATTTCAGCAATGACATTTTATCATTTGTTTAACTGCTGGATGACTTCAAGGGTTGATTAAAACAAATTAACTAATTAATTTGTTTTTGGTGGAAAATTAATTAATTATTGAATTTGTTTTTGTGTCGTCTGTTTTTTTTTTAAATGGCTTAAATTTGTTTCCATATCATAGATAATAACTCTTATATGGAAAAACAACAACAATATATTATATTGTTAATAATATATATTATATTGTTAATCATGATTCGATTTTTGGGGTGACAATACGATTCATAACCAATTCTCGATTCAACACGATTCAAATTCAAACCGATTCCCACAGTATATTGTTAGTTTATAAATTATAATTAAACCTTTTCAAAACAGGTTACGTTTACAAAAGTTTGTATCAATCCAGCAGACCTCCCATGAGTTTGGCTAATGTGTGCACGGCCTCGCAACTTCCCCGCATATTTTGGTGCTCATATGTGCACGTAATTGAATTAAAGCATATGTTTGTTTTGAAGCAGGAACAGCAACTTGTAACAATATAAGATCTTTATTGCTTAAATACAGTGTTGGGACTAATGCGTTACAAAGTAACGCATTACTGTAACGCCGTTATTTTTGGCGGTAACTAGTAGTCTAACGCGTTATTTTTTATATTCAGTAACTCAGTTACCGTTACTACATGATGCGTTACTGCGTTATTTTAGGTTATTTTTTATGTAGTATCGGCTAGAAACTGAGAAGATCTGAGTGTGTTTTATTGGAGAGCTGCAGTGTCGTCCTTCTGAATCTTCCCGTGTCACAAGGGGGAGAAGAGAAGAGGCGTGCTGTGTGTGTGTGTGTGTGTGTGTGTGTGTGTGTGTGTGTGTGTGTGTGTGTGTGTGTGTGTGTGTGTGTGTGTGTGTGTGTGTGTGTGTGTGTGTGTGTGTGTGTGTGTGTGTGTGTGTGTGTGTGTGTGTGGATGGGGGGGGCGTGTCTGTGTTTACTAACAACAAGACATCATGGCGGTGCCGAAGTCGAGTTTCTTAACATGGAGATATACTCAGTACTTTTCTTTTGTCGAGCACAAAGAAAATAACATTTTAGTTAATTGTAAGTTTAGTCTTGAATCAAATATCCTATCTACTGCCCAAAACAGCAATTCAAATCTGCTGAAACACCTACAAAAGCAACATGCTTCGACAAAGCTAGTAAAGAGAGACGCACTTCACCTCCACCTCCACCTCCACCTAAGCAACAGCGGCTGGATTTTAACGGAGGGACTGCTAGCCAGGACAACATTGATAGAGCCATTGCAGCGTATGTGGTAAAAGACATGCAGGCTATTTCTACAGTGGAGTAACCCGCTTTCAGGTATCTAATTAGCATGATACCGGGCGTCAAATGGCACGGAAAACATTTTCCAAGTACCTGGACAGTGAGGACATAAAATGGAAAGCGAGCTAAAGAAAATACTCCAAACTCTGCCTCTGCTCATCATTCCACTGAAGGTACACACACACACACACACTGTCAATTCTCTTATATACTGTTGATCTTTCATTATAGACTTCTAGAGTGTTTGATTATCATATCACTCTAAATGTATAGACTATAAAGTTCACAAACATACAGAGGGATCCTAGTGGGCCAGGCCAATCTTTCCTTATCTCTAAACTAAAACTGGGGAAATGTGTAGAGTGTTCTGGGCTTCAGTACAGTGTTGATCTCCTGAAGACATGATTTTATTTCACAATTCCTTGAGAGAAAAAAACGCCTGGTTAGGCTTTGTGTATGTCATGTGTGCCTTCCATGGGTGAAGCCAGGTTTACAGCTATGTTGTTATTATGCTGGTTGTTACTTATGTATGTTATGTTGCAGTTATTTAAAATAGTTTTGTCAATTTCTTCTGGCCTGAAATAAATTGGCCCTTTGAAACATATCTTTGTCTTTGCGTGTTGTATGTAGACCACATTGCTTAGCAGAGTTTAGTGATGCAAATGCATTTAAGTTGATCAACAGATTGTATTGTTCTCCAGTGCAATAACAGTACTGAAATGAAGGCTAAAATGTCATTATTGGGAGCCTTAAAAAAAGAAGAAGTAACTAAATAGTTACTTTTCACAAGACGCCTTTCTTTTTGGTGTAAGTAACTGAGTTAGTAACTGAGTTACTTTTGAAATAAAGTAACTACTAACTGTAACTAGTTACTGGTTTTCAGTAACTAACCCAACACTGCTTAAATGACACAATTGTCATCCTCTTACTTAGCTCAAACCTACTTATGGTTCCAGTCTATGCCGCTAAGTCTTCTGGGTAATGGATCACTCCTATTTTACATAGAAGCTATATCGGTTAGTTCTTGTGTCATCCTGCATGGTGTGTTTGTGTATGGAGTATGTTTAGGCATTCCTTTTCCTCTAGTTCTCCAGTAATAAAAACATTTGGAAGAAACTTATTTTCAGCCTTGGTTGTGAGGATTAGTATTCTATAAGTTTTTTTGCACTGTAGACAGATGACACATTTGTTGCTGCTTGCTCTAAAATTCGAGCCGAAGTTCTGGCAAGACATGCACTCTCCTGGTATTCATTAAACTCCTGCATGTGTGTAACAAGGAATATGAAAATATGATTGTGTCTCCCTGAGTCTGCATTCCTTTTGAAGGAGTCTTACTTCAATCAAATACAATCTTTGGACATGTAGACACTAAGTTGTCAAAGGCAAATATGGGCCTCCTGATCCAATACCATGATCGGGATCGGGACATCTTTAGTGAACAGCCTTAGATTTAAAATGCTGGTCATTCTGTCACTAGAAGATTAGAGCAGCAAAGAGATTGACCTGCGGAGGTTGTAGGGATTACAAAATGTAAAGGCTGCAGAGGTCAGTGAGGCCATCAAACGTCTGGGAACGAAAGTGCGTGGAATGACATCATAAATCATTAAAACTGGTATCTGGATTATCCCAGATTACTCTGGGTGAGAAGTGATAGCTAGTCAAATGTACTGAGTGTAGAATGGAGCACAAAATAATGCAAACACAATTCTGATACATTTTCTGCAACTGCTAATCAAAATCGGCTGAGTGGAAATAACCCACAACAAAATTAAGGGGAACTGCAACTTGTTTGGAATTTTTCCCATCATCCATAATCCTTATGTAAAACAAAAACACACGCCTTTCCCTTTTCGAAATAATGAAACATGCTAGTCCAAGGTAATGGGGATTCTACTATTTTTCCCATAAAGCCTATAAAAACCATTCAAAAACTGCCCACAAAACTGCATTTACATGCCTTGTCCTGCATATTAACCAAGCTATAGCAAACTTGTTATTATAGGCAGTAACACCGACAAACTAATTTAGTGCCACATGATGATTTAGGGGCAGCACAGAGGTTAGTGCATGTGCCTCAGAATACGAAGGTCCTGAGTTCAATCCCGGGCTCGGGATCTTTCTGTGTGGAGTTTGCATGTTCTCCCCGTGACTGCGTGGGTTCCCTCAGGGTACTCCGGCTTCCTCCCAGCTTCAGAGACATGCACCTGGGGATAGGTAGATTGGCAACACTAAATTGGCCCTAGTGTGTGAATGTGAGTGTGAATGTTGTCTGTCTATCTGTGTGCGATGAGGTGGCGACTTGTCCAGGGTGTACACCGCCTTTCGTCCGAATGCAGCTGAGATAGGCTCCAGCACCCCCCACCACCCCAAAAGGGACAAGCGGTAGAAAATGGATAGATGGATGATGATTTAGTATTTCACTATAGCTGGATCTGCTTAGCAACCTGTAGCTCATCCTCTGTATATTCAGGGTCAAAAAGATAGATTATCATTTGTCACAAAGTAGTTGTCGTTGGCTCTCATATGGTCTGCCAAAATTTGTGATTGCAACACAGAATATGTTGTTGTTGACGGAAGAACAGTTCATTTCTATGCGCTCTTAGAAATCAGTCTTGGCTAGAAGTTGCAATAATGCTTAAAATAAGTATTACATGTTATCATGACAGTGCCTATTATTAAATGCTAAAAACATATACAGCTGTATATAAAACATTGTTGGAGTTTTTCTTTTTTTTACAGTGCTTTATTAACATGCAGATGAATTCCCATTTCCCATTTATTCGAACCTACAGAAAAGGGAGAGACGTGTGTGTTCTTAAGGGCAACTGAACTGAGCCGTAGGTAGCTGATTCCTGCTACCCAAGAATGTACAACAATTCTTCTCAACAAAAGAGGAGAGATATAACCTTAGAGGAAAATCGAATTTAAAACATTTGTATGCACGTACAACACTTAAAACGGATGTATGTGGAATTAAATTATGGAATAGATTACAAAAAGAAATCAAACAAAGCACCAATATGATTCAATTTAAGAGACTGTTCAAACTACAAGTGTTCACAAAGTACACAGAATGATGAAGATCTTGAACCTTTAAAAAATGATTATTTATGTATTTAATATTTGTTTGTTTACTTATAGTGTATTTATTAATTATGTATTTATAATTTATTTATTCACTGTTCTGTTATAAACAGATAACAAGAAAATGAGATAAAATTGCTATGATAAGAAAAGGGGTAGGATTAAATAAGCTCTGCTTCTTCCGACTCCTTTTCGGACGTGGAAATATGTGATGCAACAATATGCAATGCAAACAACTGGAAATATGTGATGCATTACATTGTATTGTATGCATGTTCAAAATAAACAGAACGGAACAGAATGGAACTGAACTGAACAAAGAGGCAGCGTAAATACATAATGGCCAAACACGGACATGTTGCCTTTATCTCAATTCAAGTTGGTGCGCAGGGTAATTTAGCTGGGAGCGTGAGAGCGTTTTACTCGCAAAGGAGACAGGCCTGACTACCTTTCCACCAGGCGGAAGTTGCGACAGGACAGCTCTAATCCCATCAAAGGATGCGTCGACAGCCAGAATAAACTGGGCATTGAAATCTGGGTGGGTTAGAGTGACACTTGTCATGAGGTCGTGTTTCAGTGTCTCAAACGCGGCCTGGCATGCGTCGGACCAATCAGCAGGAGTCAGCTTCACAGGACCTCCTTTCTTCACAGGTTTGCGACCTTTTTTGCGCTTGCGCTGAGCACTAGGTTCAGCTGTGAGCCTGAACAGCCGTCGCAGAACATGCCTCGATGAAACTTTGGTAGTACATTACCATGCCTAAAAGTGATCTGGTTTTACTAGGGCAAGGTGTTTTCCCATCGGATTCCATGACGTCTGCGACCTGTAGGTCATTTATGGCTCTGACCTTCTCAGGGTCTGTCCGAACTCCATCTTCACTGATGACGTGCCCGAGAAATTTCACAGTCCTCCTGAGGAAGAAGCACTTCTTGGGGGCAAGCTTAAGGTTGTGCTCCTTGAGGCGGGTGAACACCATCTGCAGGCGTTTGAGTGCAACTTCCTCTGCAGGAGCAAATACCATCAGATCGTCGAGGTTAACACAACAGGCTTGTGAAATTCTTGTCACCGAATATTGACATCATCATCCTCATGAAGGTAGCTGGACTGTTGCATAGGCCCTGAGGGAGACGGTTATATTTATGAAGTCCAAAGTGTGATGAGAATGCTGTATACTTCTTGACATCAGGATGCAAGGGGACATTATAGAAGCCTGATGTCAGGTCCATCGTGGAAAATAGAGCATTTCCACCGAGTGCGGCTAGAGCATTTGCTTGAGTGGGTAGGCAACCTTCACAGTTCTTGCGTTGAGCCATCTGAAGTCAGTGCATACTCTGAGGTCTCCATTCCGCTTCCATACGAGAACGAGTGCAGATGTACATTCACTGCTCGACTTTTGAATAATGCCTTTTTCCTCCATCTCATTCAGAGTCATTCTCAGTTTCTCATATTGGCTTGGTGGTATGCGCCTGTATGGTAGACGAAACGGCTTGTCATCAACAAGGTGGATGCGATGCACAAACTCTTTGGCTTCTCCGCAGTCCATCTTGTGTCTGGAGAAGATTGACTCATATTTTTCAATAATGTGAACAAGCTTGTCTTTCCACTGCAGTGACACTTCGCATGACTTCAGATCAATGTTTTGCAGACCCAGAGTCTCAAGTGCACGCATCATGTCCTCTTCTGACCTCGGATGCACATCTTCGCTCTGCACACACTGCATGTTGCACTTGACCTCCTCTGCTTTGGGTAGGTCCTCCACTGCGATACAGGGGGACACATCTGCGATCTTTGGCCATTGGTTCTGTCTGGCCAGGAACAACCATTACCGGAACGATCATCCTGCATCCGTAAACGGTGACATCAAGGTTATACATGTCTTTGGGGGAAACGCGGTATCCACTGCAGCCTACAATGACATAATCATCAGCTGTGTCCTTCGTCATGTCAGGGCATTTCTGTAGCAGGGATTCAACAACAGACTCATTTATTGTACAGGCCATTGACTCGCTGTCTAACAGTGCTTTGAAAATGGGGCCATTCTTCACAAGTACAGGCGTGTAGAACAGGCTATCAGTCTCTGCTATTCTCTGGGATCCCTGAAAGATCAGTTTCTTGGATGAGAATGCATATCAATATTACTGTACTGCCACTATAACGGCTGTGCGACTTATAGAGGGATTCAATATCAAGCATGTCGGGCTTCTCATAACTGGTGGGAGGTTCAAATAGCTGATCTGCACAGTCCTCCACTGTGTGCAGATCACTCAGTTTTCCTGAGGCTGTGGGGTGGTCCTCCTCGCTGAACAGTGATGACGTGAATGGCCTGGAGCATAGCACTTGAAGCAAAGCCTCTTCTCCCGGCAATGAGAGAAAGCACTGTGACCGTCATCTTTGCAAATAATGCATGGCATGTCAGTAAACCCGTCAACTCTGTTCTCATGACACCTGGGTGGAGCTCGCTTCCTCACTTGTGACTGGTTAGAGGTCCCACGCAGCAGAACCTTTTCCAACATAGCCATCACCTCCGCCAGGGGGACATACTGAGGGTTCTGGGTCTGAGGTGGCTCATGACCACTGCAGTCAAGAGCTGGACTATGGCTCACCTCAGCTGCGTGTACTGCGATGTCCATCCTCTTCACAGTGTGTACTGGGGGAGTTGCTTTGCCGCTCATCTCAGCATGGTACTCGTTCAGCACCTCCAGTACTTCACACGCTGACCATTTGTCGATTGTTTTGGATATAAAAGTGAGGGCCAGGTCTTTGCAGGGACAGTTCCTAATAAACATGGGAATCACCTCCGTTTCAGGGTTGTCCAGCTTCTTGCCCTGCTCTCTCAGACAGTCAATGGCGAGGTCAGCTGCTCTGTTCAGTCTCTGCCAGTAGTCATAGGGGTCTTCCTGGTCTTTAGGCAAAGTCGAGTAAAAGTCAGCTAAGGGGACAGAAGAGTACCTAGTACAGCTAAAGTGTTTTCTAAGTAGACCATAAATCAGGTCGGGCTGAGCATGCATATCAATATTACTGTTCCTAAAGCTAAACTTCACTACATCCTTAGCTTTTCCCCTCAAATGCATAAGGATCTCCTCAGCCAGCTCTTCGACGCTCACATTACTCCTCTTAATGAATGTTCTCATCATATCTTCCCATTCATGCACCTTAATTGAATCCGACCCATCTCCTACAAAAGATGGGTGGTTCCTTAACCTTCCTACGTGTGACAACCTGAACCTGAGATACATCAGATACATGGCTAGGCTGACTCAGTGTGCTTGTTACATTATGTGTGAAAGTTGAATCAGGAGTTACTGTGCTAAGTGGCTGCAGGCACGTGCACACATAGGGCCCTATGGGTGCTTGAGCCCCTGCCCTTTTTTGCCTCGTCTTAAAAAGTGCCCTCTGCCTGTGTGTGTGGGTGTTTTTTTTTTCGTTTTTCTTTTCTTTAAACAACATTAATAAATTCCTGTCAGGGATGTAAAAAAAAACAAAAAAACAAAAAACAGCGGTACAAAAACTCCACGTTTTCTTGTAATACCGGGTTGTTTGAGCCTGCCGCTTCCGCCAGAGAGAGAGAAAGAGGGCGAGTGAGTGAGTAAGTGAGAGGAGAGAGAGCCAACTGCGCCCCTGAGACGTGACAGTGGAGCAACTTAAACCTGTGAGTTATGGTCTAGTCGCCGTCCACTTATTCAGCATCTAATATGGGTAATATTTCAGAAAAACGCTGTATTATTCTATTATTCAATGTGTCAGCTTCTGTTTTTACCGGACGTCGGAGCACGGCGCATCAATTGAGCACGGCACATCAAGTCCGCACAGAGCAGAGCGGATCGTGCGGGACAGGAAGTAGTGTAGTGGATTGTCCGAAGCTTAAGCAGGCAACAAAAGTAGTTTAGTACAACACATTTATTTACCCATTATCAGAAGTGCAGGTTGAATTGAGTTGGCCGTGCAGACAGACCACATGTACTCCGGAGCAAACAAGACACACACAAGCCAAAATCTCTCTCTAGTCCCGGTCTTCTGCCATTTTTTATATAAAAAATGGCAGAAGACCGGGACTAGAGAGAGATTTTGGCTTGTGACGCACAAAAGACATATGTCTTTTGTGCGTCACTTGTATTTTATCTAGTGCGTCATGATTGTTTTGTTTTGGTTTGTCTGTTCCAAAACAACCTCGTATCTCTTAGTCATATTTGGAAAATCTAAACATTCTGTAGACAGGTTGGCATAACTCCATATTCACCTTTGTCCCACAACTGGTCCATTCAATGGCACAAAATAGAAGAGAATTGAAAATGAGCGAACATTCTTAATAGACAAGAAATATAGGTCAAAAGGTCAGAAATTCTACGATATACCCTCCTTCCAGGGGACCCTGGACCAAAAAAATTTCTGATGTAGACCACTAAGTTAAATCTCTACCACAGATAGAGGCAAAAACCTCAATGTTTTTATACGAGGCAAAAATTCCGTCTATGACCCTCCTTCAGAGCGATCGCTGTTACCAGCCTGCAGTAAAACCATCTCACAGAACACAATTAGTGGCCTACCCTTTGATTTAGTAAAGGAATAACAAATACTTTCATCATGAACATCATTGAACATAAATAGATGAATGTATATAGACTTATGACTGTAAGACATTTGCAAAAATATTTTTTCCGGCATTTGCAATGAATGTAGTTACCAATATTGTTAATTACCAATTGATTTTGAACACAACTGAATTTCGTATGAGTCCATGTTCGATTAGTGCTCGTATAGATGGCTCGGTGGTGCCTCAGGCTGGTGGCCTGCCGACACCTCGTTGGGCTTTTGGCTGCCTTGGTGAAGAAAGAGATCCACTCAAACAGTCTGTCTCTGTCTCTTCTTGGGGTGTGGTTCAGTCCATTGGGCAGACTGTGCAATGGCATGTGCGCGCTGGCCGCTTTGGGGAAAACTCAGGTAGAGTTGGAGCTGTGGGGCTTTGGTCCAGGCCCTCGGCTTGCTTCAGGGCCTCCTTCCACAGCTGCTGGAGTCCCGACGGACACATATTGGCTGGCAACCTTAGTCGTTCTCGTCATCGCTGGCTAGGTGTTGTCTCTCCTCTCGGTTCCTTCCAGTCAGGTATCGGGTGTTGGTCCTGGATTGGCTTTGACCGTGCCCCTCTTAGCGAGTGCAAGGGAATCTGGAGTGGCTGCTTTCATCCTCAAATCTGCACAGAGGAACTGGCACACAAATTCTACATTTTGCAAACATACCATTTTGGTCTCATGGTCTTTCCGCCTTCCTAGGAAGCTGCTGGTCCTGAGAAGTGCTGATCTTGTGACTGAAGACGATAACCTGTTTTCTTAAAATAGGTGCTGTTGTTTGACCTAATCTTTTTTGGGGGGGGGGAAACCATGTCGGGATATTAGATAATTCACAAAACATTTAATTACTGAATTGGCACCCTCCTTTGAGGTTGGGGTTGCTTCCGCCAACCACTGCAATTGTCAATCTAAATCATTACGTTCCTTTATCCTTGTACCGGATTGATCATATCGATTAAATAAAACCTCAACACGCTCAAACCTGACCCAATCCAAACTCACCTCCCCCCTCTGTCCCTGAAACAGGGACAGTGTTAGTCGTAGTAATAGTAATAGTAGTAGTAGTAGTGGTAATAGTAATAGTAGTAGTAGTAGTGGTAGTAGTAGTAGTTTCAGAAACATCCAAGAAAAAGAAAAGGCAGCTGTCCCCAGTAGTTGTCAGCTGATGTCGTGCTGTCAGGCAACATCAGGAAGTTCCTTCTGTGCAGTATTGAATGTCAGGGCACAGTTCGTAAGCAGGTCATTACAAGGTGTGTGCAGGTTGACCACAAAGGAATGCTTCAAAGATTGTGTTGAACATTATCCGTTGACACTTATGTCCAGCAGGGGTCTGTTTGTATCCTGCTGTTCGTCCTGCTGTGGGCGTCCTCTGTCACACCTGTATTTTTTGTGAGCATGTTCTGGCTACAACTCTGGAGCTTGTCTTGTTCAGAGAAGTTGGCAGTCCCCCGGCTGCATAACTCCACCCTAGCTTGACCTAGGACAACCGTGACTTCCACCCAAGTCCGTCTGTATGGTTTTACGTTTTGTTGAGGTTTTTTCCCTCCAGAATTTGGAACTCAAAAAATGTACACCCATCGTTTTCATATCCTCTCGGTTAGTTCAATTTTGCATATCACGTTTTAAAATCACAGTCTTAACTATCCCATTAAATGTTAATTAATAGCCCTAATTCAAAGACTATAAGTACTACTTCATGTGTATTTAAGTACCCTTTTAATTCACTTAAAGATTATCTATAAATTAATTTAAACTATCATTTGTCTATCAGTAGGTTCGAGCAAGCTGTACGTCATGCTACAGGCAGAATGTTTTTTATTCTCGTTTTCCCATCTTCTCTTTCACACTAGTCACAACATGCACATACACACATTGTTTTGTGCCAGCTGTCCTGATATCGCAGCACAAACACCTCTAAAGGCCACCTCCCAGACGTATGGTGGAATGCAATGTCTAATTAAAAATATAAGTTACTCCAAACTAAAAATGTCAGACTGCACTTTAAAGTTACCCGACTTAAACTTACTTTTATTAAATTAATTTCCAAACTAACCACCACCACAGCAGACATCTTCCTCAATCCTATCCCAATACTCCCATAAATTAGAAAGGTGTTTCACAATAGTGGTTAAGTAGTTATTTTAAGTAATAGATCTCAATATGGGGAATTTAATAAGACTAAATTTGCCCTAGTGTTTGAATGTTGTATGTCTATCTATCTGTGTTGGCCCTGTGATGAGGTGACGACCTGTCCAGGGTGCAAAGTCAAATTGTGAAACAAAAATTAAAGTTGAATCAAGTGGAAATTGACAGAGTATATGAACTACATTCTTGAGAATAGTAATTGATCATTAATATGTTGGAAGCCGCATATTGAACATATTAAAGAAAAATATCCAAATCCATTGCTATTCGGTATAAAGTAAAACACATGCTGAATAAGAAATGTCTGCACATGTTATATTATTCATTTATTTTTCCATATGTAACATTGTTTTGAAGTTTGGGGAATGTTTATAGAAGAAATATAGACCCAATACTTAAACTTAACAGGCTCATTTCAATAATACACAAAGCTGCTACCATGATCCTACCAATCCATTTTTTATAAGTCATAATGTGTTAAATGTTCAGATAATCTATTTTTAAAACAATGGCAATTATGTTTCTAGTAAATAACAACAGCCTTCCAGTTTGTATTCTTAGCTTATTTACATTATGAGGAGAAAACTATCATTTACGGGGGATATTGATTTTTGAAATAGGTCAAGTAAAATAAAAATAAAAACACAAATGTATTTCAGTTTTAGGAGTTAAATGATGGACCATCCTCAGTGGTGAGCTGAACACATGTAGTTTTTTGTTATGGTTTTGGAGACCTTTGAAAAGTAAAGTTTTTTTAACATTATAAAATATAGTAACAATTACTTTCATCTTTTAACGTTGATGTTCCAGGTAATTTAATCTTCCGTAAATGTATATGATAGGCCAATATAAGCCTTGGCTTTTGTTTGTTCTTTTTTCGGTCATTCTTTTTCTTTTCTTTTCTGTGTGTAAATGTGTATGATTGTTAATATGTCTAATTTACTGTTAAACTGCTCACACACATTGGTTGATGGTTGATTATATGACCAAAATAAACCTATTTCATCTATTCATTCATTATCTATCGCACTCATTTTTTATTCCATTTTGCATGTAATTATTCCTATTGATTTCTTCCCCTTTCACTCAAACAACTAAACAAACAAACAATTAAACAAACTTGCAGCTAACCACAATCAACAGCATACCATTTACGAATACCTTCATTTGTCACTTTCTCATCTTTTCTTCACTTTCGTTTTCCTTTACAAACAACATCCTGTATCCATCTCTTCCTTACACTTCACACAATGTTTCTATTTTCTGTTCTCCTAGAAACCATTCACGTAACGTAAGGTTATAAACATCCTTTTCCCATATTTCCTCAAACCATCCTCTTCACCCACAATCTTCCTTCACCTGCTCTCTCTTCCTCTCTCTCTCACTCTCTCTCCTTCTCTCACAATACAAACACAATAATCCAAAATAATCAGTCTTCTAAAATAATTTTAGCTCTAAATATGATTTAGGGCAGTGCTTTTCAACCCCCTTTTTTCCAGTAAAATAAAGAAATAAAATACAGCATAATGTCATCAATTTCTGATTTATTAAATTGTATAACAGTGCAACATACTGCTCATTTGTTGTGGTCTTACTTGAACTATTTGGACAACAAAAAAAAGATATAAGAATAACTAAAACGTTTTTAAAAATTAAACAAGTGATTAAATTATAATAAAGATTTCTATACATATAATCAATCATCAACCTTCTTTGGATATTGTAATAGTGATTCATCTGGACTCGTGAACTTAATTCTAAATATTTATTTTGTTGAAGTATTATTCTATAATTATATGTATAAAGGATTTTGAATTGTCGCTATTTTAGAATATTTAAAATCTTAGGTACCCCCCTTTTTGTCCGGGCGGAAACACCATACCCTCCTTTGAGAACTACTGGTTTAGACTATAAAGAATCCTTTGTCCCACACATCATTAGACTGTACAACTCCTCTTTGGGGGGGCTAGGATAACAGGGAATGCAAAACAATAACAGTGCAATACTTTTTTATATCATGGTCGTTAATGCCTAGTTTCTCTTATTATATTCTTATTTTACTGTTCTCTTTTTATTCTCCTTGTAATATTTTTCTATTTTGTTTCCATTTATACCCTTATTAGTTACTGTTTACTTTTTACTTCGTCTTCCTGAGAGAACTCTCCTGAAGGAATCCCTAACGTGTTATCTGTCTATCTATCTATCTATTACTAACCCGAGCACAATTCATGACGTCATGCTCATCTTGCAGACAGTTATTTCCATTTAGTTTTATTCTCTACATGTAATTCTACATGCACCAATGTCACATAGAATTTTGCTTTCTTTGTTATTTATTTACATTATTATTTCTGGTTTACTTGCTGTCTGTTTACTTAAGTTCTCATATTTTGGTCTGTCTTCCTTCTGATTAGAATTTGTTTAACGCTCCTCTACGTTTTGTTTTGACTATGGCGCTGAGTGTTGGCGATTCTTATCTGTACTTCCTCAGACTCTATGATTCACAGATGTTTTTAGATGTTTTAGAATATAAATTTAAATTTACTTCATCGTGATTATTCTTGAAATGTCAATATAATTAAATAATCAATTTAACTTTATTAAATTTAATTTTATTTAATGTGTTTGCTATATCATTATTAATTCAAAGCTACAATGTGTTCCAACCTATGATGTGCGTGTGATTGTGTGTTTGTCTCAACTTCCACACAGGAACTGGATGGATCAGATAAGCAACAAGGCTGTTCAATACAGTATATTACACACATAATTAATGACTAATGAATTTAACAATGCTTCAATATCCCAGTCCAAATGTATGTATTGATATTTAAATGTTTATTTATTCATATACAGTATATTTTATTTTTCCTATTATCAAAACCAACCTGTCAGCCTTCTCTTCAGATTGAGTACAGCTGTCCACTATATATATATATATATATATATATATATATAGATTTTTATTTATTTATTTATTTATTCTTTAAACCTAGCTCAATGCTAAACTAATCCAATGCTATGCTAACTCAATGCTAACCTAGCTCAATGCTAACCTAGCTAAATGCTAACCTATCTCAATGCTAACCTAGCTGTGTCACACCTCTTCGAACCACGTTTCGTGCAGCTGTCACTCACACAGCCTCGTCACAATGACACACTCTTATCTCAAAATGTCTCCCAGCTGAGACTCCTTTTTTTTTTATATGCGTCACACACGCACTCACACACAGAGAATTTACCAGAGAGCGAGAGCCTTTTTTCCGTATTTATAGTTTCAATGCCTTCTTACAACTATAATATTGCACAGTCACAATCACCAGCACAGTTAAAAACAAATTCAAATGACTGGAATTCGCTCGCAGCGCCAAAGAGGGGGAGTACTGGGCTTCCCTGCTTAGGCTGCTGCCTCCGCGATCCAACCTCTTGATAAGCGGAAGAAGATAATTATATGGATGGATCATTCACTCATATGTTTTCTGTACATAACTTTGTCTATTTTCTCACAAGCACACACATTTTGGACAATTTCCCAAGGGGGTGGTTGCGTGAGGGAGGGGGAATACCGAGAGGTATAATGTTTGCCTTTCATAAGAGGGGAAATAAAACAGATAAGAAACCAGGTGCTACACAAAAGTATGGATACATCTAAATGTACCAACATAAACTGACTCACTCAATACACACACATTTCAGCATTCATCATTATACACACACATTTATAAATTACAATACCACCCCATGTCCGGACAAATATAAACAACTAATGCACGCGTGCTTTTGTGGAATCGGCCGTCTCATTAACAAACACAGGTCCCTTCATTACTCATACAACGGCGATTAACCCGTTCAGCGGAGCAGCCCCTGGTTTTACTCCCTGACCAATACACGGCAACAGCATAAAAGCACCATAGAGTCACTGATAATCACCCAATGCTCTACAGTCATCATGTTTTGGTCAGTTCCATACAGTTTCACCAAAGCTTCACCAAAGCTCTACCATATGGAGCGCGATCTCTATCCATCTATACTGCAGCCAATTAAACAGAACGTCGTGACAAATACAGCTCAGTTGATCTCCTTTACCGGAGTCACCAAACGGTCACCCAATATGAGGTTTTCCACCGCTGCAGTTTCCACATAGAGAGATATGTCGCACATTCGTAGACTTCATAAATTTGTATGGGCCAAATGTCACACCAGTTAGCAAACCCTGCCTTAAATTTAGCTGTATCCAACTCTGGCTAATTCTGATGCACTTGCAGAAAGAAGCATCCTCTGCCAGCAACGACAGAGGATGAAGAGGTTAAAAGAAATTTTTCGTCTCACATAGTCTACGCTTCAAAAACACTCCAAACCACCAAAATTCTATTAACAATCCCCTTATAACTAAAAACAAGAAATCACAAGTTTTCAACAAACACACAGACAAATGATCACATATAAAACAACTCAATCCAACCATAATTTACCCCATTCCAGGTTGTTTTTGGAGAACCTGACTAAACCTATCTTTTGTCAAAAACAGGTTCAGCAATTAGTCTTATCGATCCAGCTCTCTCCAGGCAGAAAATGTTTACACTTTAAGCAAACTGCTTACCTTGTGATGCGCGCGTGCAACACACTGTCTGCCTGACAGAGAGAGCGGGAGCGGCTGTCGACCTGTAGTTTCTGGGCCATCCTGTTCGTGACGCCAATTTGTGTAGTGGATTGTCCGAAGCTTAAGCAGGCAACAAAAGTAGTTTAGTACAACACATTTATTTACCCATTATCAGAAGTGCAGGTTGAATTGAGTTGGCCGTGCAGACAGACCACATGTACTCCGGAGCAAACAAGACACACACAAGCCAAAATCTCTCTCTAGTCCCGGTCTTCTGCCATTTTTTATATGTCTTTTGTGCGTCACTTGTATTTTATCTAGTGCGTCATGATTGTTTTGTTTTGGTTTGTCTGTTCCAAAACAACCTCGTATCTCTTAGTCATATTTGGAAAATCTAAACATTCTGTAGACAGGTTGACATAACTCCATATTCACCTTTGTCCCACAACTGGTCCATTCAATGGCACAAAATAGAAGAGAATTGAAAATGAGCGGACATTCTTAATAGACAAGAAATATAGGTCAAAAGGTCAGAAATTCTACGATAGTAGTGTAGAAATTACAAAATAAAACACCGGGTTAATTTTCAAAATAAAATGCACTGTGTTTACGGCGGATCACATTTTTCTCACAGTAGAGTTTTAGATATTAAGTTTATTGTGACTTTGCTTTTACTGTGTGGGTTAACAAAATAATAATAATAATAATAAGGATAATAATAACAATAATAATAAGAAGAAGAATGATAATGATAATAATAATAATAATAATAATTATTATTATTATTATTATTATTAATAATAATTTCAGCATTCTGGGGATATAAGATGTAGGTTATCTGTTAGGAATATTGCCATCTCTATTTAAACTTGATTCATGTTGATTATGCCTGCAGCACAATGCCAAAAAAAGAAAGGATACAGCCCTCTACTGGCCCCTGGTCCATATTTTTGGCCCTGTATTGCGTTTCAGTTGTTTAGTCTGAGCATTGAGTGAGAAAGACCATAAGTTACAACTTGATGGTGTTTTCATCAAGTTAAGGGAAGAAGGACAGATTTTCACATTGAAGTTTTTTCCTTTTGGGTATTTATTTTTGTATTTTTTTTTAAAAGTTCATGTTGCACTGTTCAATGTTCAATATTAAAGTGCTTATCTTTAACAATAAATAGCCAATAATAAACCAGTGTTTTGTTGCTTTTCATGTCTTCCAAGCCTATGATAATGTGAATTAACTCATTATGACCATAATTTGTTGACACAAAAGAAATGGCAATCACTTTTACCTACAAAGGACACACAGCTAAGTAGTTAGCTTCCTATTAGCAAATTTAATTTTACATTAATTTCCATATTGTGTAAAGGACCAAAAAAAAAATTCCTGCCCTTTTCTGACTTTGAGCCCCTGCCCCTCTATAATCATGTGCACGTCCCTGAGTGGCTGCATACGCGACATGAAGCTATCAGCTAACTGTTGACCTATCTCCTGAATGACAGTCCTCATTTGGTCAGCTACACTCAGAGACGCCACTAATAGGATCTGATTTGCCTCGTGATTTGAGGCAAATAAGAGCTAGTGCGCTGGTTAGCTGCATTATGTACGCTAGGATTGGAAACGGCCTCTAATGAGGAAAAACTAACACCTGGGGCAGGACTATCAACAGAAGAGGTGTTGGGAGTAGGCATACCCCTGCCTCTGCCAACTTGAATGGGTGTGCCAAACCGTGGGAAAAGTGGATTACTCTAAAAAGACATGTTTCAAAAATGTCTGCCACAAAACAGTATAGTCTACCCCACTTTGTGAAATCATCAATAAGAAAATGGCAAATAGAATCAAAATGATAAAACAAATCAGCAGTCTGTGTGACACGTTACTGCTATGCCACATAAAATGATCTGTGCCACTGTGACACACTGTACAGTGTACAGTAATGAGCTTCACTGCAATATATGCTACCCTTGTAAACTGTGAACACACAAATACTGTGAACCGATGGTAGGCAGGACGGTCACCGGTTCGACGAACTTGATAGAAGTCTCAGGTCACGGCACCAATGTAACTGCTGTGTACCCGTCCCGCCAATAACCCACACACAGGCAGATTGGATGATGTGGCTCTTTACTGGTAGCTGCAATGAGTGATCAGAATGCACATACACACAATATGTGGTTAGCACCTCCGCTGGTTTCGATGTCATTAGCAGAGTGCGGGAAGTCTGCTCAAGTACATAACATTTTCATATTTATATAATTACATGAAATGAAATTACAGATGTGACTTAATACAATGGTTTTCAACAGTATACCTTTTAACGTGTGATCGTATAGTGGTTTTAACTTGTTTTTATCTTTACTGGTACTACAATGAATTCAATACAACATATTTTTAACTTGGGTTTTAACCAACATCATCCTTTTTATATATTTATGAAATAGAAAAATACAAAATACAATACAAGACGTGACATGACACAAATAATTAAATGGACTTTTAGCACCCTCCAGTTTTGACTAGCGAATATGACAGACCACGTTGTTCCCATGTTAAAATGGCGTTCAATACAAACTTAAATATGAACGTCTTGACACATAAAACGCACATAGTGCAACAATTATTACCTGCAATGAGTGATCAGAACGCACATACACACAATATGTGGTTAGCACCTCCGCTGGTTTCGATGTGTACAGGGGGAAAATAATATCGACTTCAGTGCAAAAGAGTAGTACATCTGACGTGAGCAACAACCAATTCAAAACGAAAATTCCCCAATGCAGCATTTCAACTGCTGTTAAATAACTGTGTATCTTACAATAAATTTCATGTTAGCTTTAATGTAATTTATAATACTTTGCAGAGTAATATCAGACCGTGGCTTACCATTAGCAGAGTGCGGGAAGTCTGCTATCAGCTTCCGGTTTGCGGTCATATTTATAGACTTTTAGGTACCAGCAAATGGTGCAATTTGACCTCTCATTGCATAACAAAACAATATACATATTTTAGAAGGAATTTCACTCAAATAATCAAAGTATTTCTTATACCCGTTACATATGAACCTCTCTCGGAGTGCTGAGTTTGACTTTGGTCAACTTATTCTTGTCCACAAAGTCCCAGTCCACAATGCAGTCATCTGCCCCAGTGTCAATTAAAGCCACTTTAATTGCACCACTTTTGTACTCGTAATCAATTGCACACATAGTTTTAGTAGATCACACGCAACACACCCACTAATAGGACACAGAATTTTATAGTTTAGCATGTGGTATTTGGTATCTTAGTAGATCAGGCCCTTAGTTTCTAAGTCGGTGGTAGGCAGTTTTATCCCTATTTTTGTCTTGTTGACCTTCTTAAAATATTGTCCCAGGCAAGTCTGGAAAAAGAACCTTTTTCTACTCACAGATCTTTTTGTAACAGCATGAAATCATTAATAATTGTTATCTTTAATGACAGAAAGAATCTTGGAGTCAAGCAGTTGAGAACAAACGTGAGCGTTTATCCTCTTGGAAGTTTTAATGAAGTTAATTTTCACTTCTATGCTGACACCTTTTTTTTTCCTTTGGCACAATTACCTAAAAAAATAAATAAAAAGTGATGTTACTGTATTCTTCATCAGTATAACTGTCTTATGGAAAACTCAGGTGCATAGCACACAGAGGCTACTATATCCTTCCATCGCACAGGATGTAACTATTTCTCTAGTGAATCTCTAGTTAACAAGCCAAATTTTCATTATTGTAATTTCAGGACTATAAGCCGCTACTTTTTTCTCTCACGCTTTGAACTGCGCGAAAGTATGGATTTTTTCAGGTTCACAAGCTTCACTTACCGCCAATAAATTTAGCCTTGTTTGTCACATCAGACCAATGAATTGTTAAATAGGTCATTGAGGACCATTGAAATTGTTCACACTAAATGCACACAATAATTCAGTCGGCCATTTAGCATGTTATGGACTCACCCTTGTCATAGAGAACAAATGACGAAATGCACACGAGACAACCCCAAAGCCGAAGACTTGAAAGGAAACATCCATTGCACAGAACGGAAATCCCCCACCACTAACTAAACTCTGTGTTTTGTTTTTCAGGAATCTTTTGCACAGCCACACCTGACATGTGCTTGTCAGCACCCTGCCAAAATGGAGCTACCTGTGTGGACACCAAGGATGATTATGCTTGTATTTGTGTCAACGAAGGGGTTCGATACATGGGCAAAAATTGCGATCAGCTCTATGATGCTTGTTTGTTTGCTCCATGTGAAGATTGCATCAGCACTCCTGGTATGCCAGAATACCACTGCAGTTGCCCAGATGGACTATCAGGGAATAACTGCACAGAAGAGGTGGATGAGTGCCAGAGTAACCCCTGCTCTGAGCCATATTCTCTGTGTGTAGATCAGCTGAATGGGTACTTTTGCAGGTGTCCCGCTGGTTATGGAGGCCCAGCATGCCATCGGCGTGTAAATGATTGCATTCACAAACCCTGCATTAACAATGGCACTTGCATGTTGCGTCCACAAGGCTTTAGATGCCAGTGTATAGCAGGATACGATGGGAAGACTTGTGAAGAAGATATAAATGAATGCTTGTCAGAACCGTGTCAAAATGGTGCTATTTGTATCGATGGGGTGGCAGAGTTCCATTGCTTCTGTGTGCCTGGATTCCAGGGCTACAACTGTGAAATTGACATTAATGAGTGTGCATCCAGGCCATGTGCTAACAATGCTACCTGCATCAACGAGAAGGACCACTACACGTGTGAGTGCCTCGTCGGCTTTACGGGTGAGTCTAAATCTACACACACACACACAACCACTCACACACACACACACACACACACACACACACACACACACACACACACACACGGATGGGGTACGGAAAGAATGCTGGCACATCATACGTTGACATAAAAGTTTTACCCAGAAACCTACAGTCCAAGTCGTTTTCCTTCTACCTAAATGGAAATGTTATTTTTTTAGGTACAGTTCATGCACCGTTTAAGCACTGGCATAGTTACGATGATTACACAGCCTGCAATATTTGGGAACTGTACCAGACAACAGGTGGCTGACAGAGTTCAATGATGAACTCTGACTGAAACTTCTGAAAGAAGCAAAACTATGTGTGAAAAATTATCTGTGTACTTTAAAGAGGTGTATCAAAATAAATTGTGGAACATTTTGAATAGTGTCACTGCAAAGGAAGCCCAACAAATTAATTACCCAAAGTTTTTCATAGAAAATGATGTAGAGATTGAATGATTTTTTTCGCTAACATAGGAACGGACCTTGCAAGCAAAATCCCTAATTCTAAAATTATTGATGAGAGTGAGGATCGTCTTAGGAAAACAAATCCACATACAATATTTTTTAAAACCAGCTGATGAACTGGAGATCATAATTGTAGTGAATAAATGTAAAAAACAATATCTCCACTGACTATAAAGGGTTGGATATGACATTAATAAAAAGGGTTAAACATAACATTTCAATATCACTGACTTAGATATTCAATGTATTATTCAAAACTAGTACCTTACCCACAAAAATGAAAATGGCAAAGGTTTATACAAAACCGGCAACAGATATGTATTCACAAATTACAGACCTGTTTCAATGCTGCTTATATTTTCAAAACTATTAGAAAAACTGTTGAACAATTGAAAATTCATAGACAAACAAAACTTACTTTCCGAATGTCTGTATGGATTTAAAACTAACAGATCAACTTCACTAGCATCCAATGACACAATTTAGGAAATGATCAATTCTGTAGACAAAAAAAAAATTGCAATAGTAATATTCCTCGACTTAAAAAAAGCATTAGACACTAATAATCATACCATTCTATTTAACAAATTAGAATGGTGCGGAATCAAAGAAGCGGACTACAGGTGAATGGAAACCTATTTTATGAACAGGTATCAGTTTGTGAAGTGAAAAAACAGTTGCGCTTCATGTCTTCATATTCCATGTGGTGTCCCGTAGGGATCAGTTTTGAGTAAAAAGTTATTTTAAAAATAATGATCTTTGCAATGCTTCAAAATGTTCAAAGCTGGTCTTATTTGCAGAAGATAAAATCTACTTTTTTCCTGATAGTAAAATTCAACCAGTAGAGGGCACTGCAGCCAGAGCCACACATTGCACTGATAAGAGATCAGTATCTACATCGGGACAAAGTCATTAAACGGCATTGATACAATAAAATAAGCAGCTAGCACAGTCTTTCAGATTAACTGGATAAATTAGCAATAGCTAATACAACGCTAATGTTAGCTAGCTCAGGCCCGTTGTGCGTTCTCTCTGTAAAGACGTGGATTGTTTTTGTGCAGAGAACTCCGGGCATTTTGCATATAATGCATTAAATGCTCTGTTATCAAGACCGCTATGGCTGCAGTGCCCTCTATGGTTGTTCAGGGGAGTGTTTAGGTCACATTTATTTGTGCATCTGGTTTGTGGGAGGAATGTCTCATCGACACAAAAGCAAAAAAGCGATCCACATATGCAATTTATACAAATTCTTGATTTATTTGTATGTCACATTTTTATATTTATACATTTTATTTGTATATATTTTCAAATCTCAAAAATATATTTACAAATATTTGTTTATTTATACAAATTATTTATTTATTTGTACATCACATTTGTATTTGTATTTGTATATTTATTAATATATGCATATGTATTAATATCATATTGATATATATAAGTTGATGTGAGACAATTCTACTTCCATAGGTCCAGGCTTGTTTTGAATGTGATTATGGATGTACTTTGTGATACATTGAGTTATTCTAAACACGTTAATCTGAATAAATCGAGTTATATAAATCTAGATAAATGTGATCAAATGGGATTCAGAGGAAAACGCATGTTATTCGTTAAAGTTTAACTATGTAAAAGAGGTGGGATTCAAAAAGTGTATACCTTTTGAGGTATGTTGAATTTCATTTTGTTTGTGAAACAATAATAATATTGTTATTGAGCACAAGATTGTTCTCTCGCATTAATTTATATTATGCACTACATGTACAATATGGAACTGACTGTGACATACTCAATAAATATTCATCATCATCATCATCAGTCCTTACGCTTCCACCATCTCAGTGGCCTAGTGGTTAGAGCAGGGGTGTCAAAGTCAAATGGACGGAGGGCCAAATAAAAAATTTAGCTACAAGCCGAGGGCCGGACTGTTCGAATGTTCATTGAAAAATTTTTAAATGACGCATATAGTCTAGTGAACCTAATTGAACCTACTGAAAACCTAACAAATATATTCCAATATGATCAGATAAATAAAGCAATATTTTCTTATGGCTCTGTCAGTAATCTTTAATTTTCAACAGACACAAAAGACAAATTTCCTTTATATAAAAATCCCCATAACATGAACATTAAATGAAAGAAACCGGTATTCAAGGCACCATCAGTAGCCTATATTTTCTATTTTAGCAAAAGTGGGCTAAATTTACTTCAAAGAAAAAAACAATAATAGCAATTTTCTATCATCCACTCAACTGAAATATTTTTAAAATATAATTAAATTGAAATACAATAAAATAAAGTGCAAAAATCTATAAATCAAAAACAACACTTTGTTTAAGGAGAAGTAACATGCAGTGAAAACAAATATTAAACTTTAACTTTTAAACTTGAATTGAGTAAAAACTCTAAATATGTGATTGCACAGTAATGTTCACATTAAACCCCCCTCCTCCCTCCGTGGGAGGGAGGCGAGTTGGGTGCCCGAAACCCCCCGCTGGTTTCGGCCCGCCCCTTGGCGCGCGTGGCACGGCGGGCTCCGCGACCCGACGGCTGGCCCTCGTGGCTTGACGGCGGGCGCGTCCCGACGGGCCGCGCGTAGGGGTCGAACGCAGAAGTCTCAGGGCCTCGTGGTGAGGGGGTGGCCTGCGGGTTTCGGCCCGCTTGACCCCCCCGCTCCGCTTGGCGCGCGCGGCACATGACGGGTTCCGCCACCGACGCTCGGGCTGCAGCCCGACGGTGGTGCAGGCCCGGCGGTGACGCGCGGTTTGGGGAAACAAAGCAGAAGTCTCAGGGCCTCGGGGCCGGGTTTCGGCCCGCCCCCTTGGCGCGCGTGGCACGGCGGGCTCCGCGACTGACGGCCGGGCTGCAGCCCTTCGGCCGGCAGGCGCGTCCCGGCGGGCCGCTCGCCCCCTTTCGGAACCTTGGACCGGCATCCGCTTGGTGCGTGTAAAAGATCTGCGGTCTAAAAAAAAAAAAAAAAAAAAAAAAAGATCTGCGGTCTGCGGGCCGGTTCTAATAATAAATCAAGATCATCCCAAGGGCCGTAAAAAACCTTCTCGCGGGCCGGATATGGCCCGCGGGCCTTGACTCTGACATATGTGGGTTAGAGTGTCCGCCCTGAGTAGGTTGGAGTTCAAATCCCAGCCGAGTCATACCAAAGACTATAAAAATGGGACCCATAACCTCCCTGCTTGGCACTCAGCAACAAAGGGTTGGAGTTGGGGCTTAAATCACCAAAATGATACCCGGGTGTGGCGCCGCTGCTGCCCACTGCTCCCCAAGGGGATGGGACAAATGCAGAGGACAAATTTCACCACATCTAGTGTGTGTGTGACAATCATTGGTACTTTAATCTTTAATCTTAATGTATGTTGTCTGTGCCTTGTTCAGTGTGTGCTATAAATGTATTTTTATTAGCGCTCTTGCGGAGGGCAGCAGGGTTGCCACCGTGCATATAGCCAATCAGGTCGACCGTCTTTATTAGGTAGAATCTCCGTCTTCTAACGATAGACTTGTGTTTGCTCTTTTACATCAGGAGTCAACTGTGACAGTGAAATAGATGAGTGTGAATCGAACCCCTGCCAAAATGGAGCCATGTGCCACGACCTTATTGGTTTATACTCATGTGAGTGTCCACCTGGATTTGAAGGCATCCATTGTGAAGCTGATATTGACGAGTGTGCGAGTGAGCCTTGCAACAATGGAGCTTCCTGCCGTGACAGAGTCAACAGGTCAGGAAGCATCAATCATCTTTCTTTTTCATCTTTCTTTGCTCTTGACTTCACTTAAAGTAATAAAACGATGCCAATGAACACAAGAAAGTAACATAAAAAGCAATCAAATCACATAACACACAGATACACACACAGATCTCTTGAATTGTGTTTCTGGTTCTTCACTTCACTTCACTTCACTAATCCTTGGGCCATTATTTCTGTACATATTACCGCTTGGCACGATATCATGAAAGTATTGTACGTTTGTACTTCATTTCACTGTTATGCAGATGACTGCCAACTCCTTTCCCATTTATTGTTGTTCCTTCTTTGTTTACGTAAACAAGTTTTGATTAGACAGTTGATGTGTGCATTTGAGCACCAAATTTGACCAATTTGATTGCCGTAAATGATGATTTCCCAAAATGTGCATGGAAGTTGCAGACATTGGACAAAGTTGCAGGGCTGGGCATAATTCATGTTGATTGGTTTAATATGCATGAATTCCCGTAACTGCAACATCGCAAATTCCTGGAGGGACTGATTAAAATCGATATGGTGTTGGTACTATGCACCTGTGGACCTATACTCTTAGACTTGGTTGAAAAAACCTGTCATTTCAAATATGGGAGTCAAAATGACTGGTTTTGTATTCAATAGCAGATACATTACTTTTTGGTATAAGAGGCTGTCTAAGATCGAGACCCTCTTGACAAAGTGTGATTTGGAAACAGTGATCCTTTTTGACTGTAACACACTTTACTTTAGAAATACCCAGACTGCCTTTAAAGGAGCCATATGTAGGAATCTGGCCAGAAATGGTACTGCAATCACGGTCAAAATTCTGTAATCTCCTTCCCCTCCCCCTGACTGATGTTGCCAGATACGCAGCCGAATCCAGCTCGATCGACTGGGCTACTCCAAGGAACTTCAAACTTTTAGGTATTATTGTCTTGGACCATAATAACTGAATAGACAAGTGTTTTGTCAATAACATATCTCTAACCAACACATTTTACACAGAAATTAGGTGAGTACTATCAGAAAACTAAGACTAAAACAAACTACAACCAACGCAAGCAATGGTTATACTGGTGAAAATAAGTAGAGCATGCTTAGCAGCTTAATGTTCGCCCAAAAATAAAGAGGAGACATTTTACCAAGGTATGCCTATAGGCCACTGTTTCAAATGTTTCAGATTGCCGTATAACTTGGTACATGTCGTCCACAATATGCCAACACGAATGAGGAATTATTTTATAATGTGATTTGGCTGTCTCCATACGTTTCACATTGCCATGATGACAGCCGTGCTAATGTTGGAACCCATTTCCTCAGCGTATCAGCATATTGAAAACGAAATAGGCACTGACACTACCCATATCCACATAGGTTTTATTTGTCATAAAGATATTTTGCCCGATGACACATCGACATACAAGCTAAAGGCATCCCCGATACAAATTCTAGTTTTGTTCCTGGCTTTGTCATGAATAAGTTGAGAATCGTAACGTGACATGTTAGTAACTTTATCAGTGGCAGTAGCTAGACGAAGATGGCGGTGTGTAACTGGCAACCTGGATGTAACTCACTCACAGACTTTCTAATCGCTAATGGTGGAGGGCAGGGCATCGAGATTATAACTATAACAAGATTTCGGGGCTGTAAATCTAATTTTGAAATGAGCATCTCCCGGCTGAGCTACTGTTATCAGATATAAAGGTATTCAAAAAGAACATGATTTATTAATGCTTTTTACCCTATCAGGGCCTTTTAATGATGACTTGACATGAAATTGTTACATATAACAAACTACAACTGGTGAAATTTTATTTTTTCCCTCCTCAGATTATCAATATCAGTTGTGTCTGCGATCACATGATTCATCTTCAACTATGAAATAAATTTTTGTTCCAGCTATGAATGTGACTGCAGTGACACAGGATTTGAGGGAGACCACTGTGAAGTGGACGTCGCCGAGTGTGTCTCGCATCCCTGTCAACATGGTGCCACATGCTTGGAGGGAGTCAAACAATACACCTGCCTCTGCTGGCCAGGTATCGTGTCTAAATGTTTGTTTCTGCAGTAACAGAATTAGAGGAGAACCTGAAATGAAATGTGTGTGTGTGTTGTTCTTGAGACATCAACAAGGAAAAGTACCTTCCATATGAGGACCGGTGAACAAGTTAGGACCGAAATCATGGTCCCAATACGGAAAACCATTGCATCTAATAGAGAATGTCTCATTTGCACCCCTGGTGGAAATCTATCAAAATTAGGGTGTTCCCAAAAAGGAGGGATTTTTCAAATTAACCTAGTGTCGGTTTTAGAAGTGCTCTCCCTCTGGTCAACATATGAAATAACAAGTGTGTGTAAAAATTTGAATTGCTCTCCCTCTAGCCAACATATGTAATAACAAGTGTGTGTAAGAAGTTGAAATGCACCCCCTTTGGCCAAAATGTATTAAAAAAAAAAAAAAAATTATATAGAGACATACTGAAGTAAATAATGAAGATTAAAAACCAATTACAAAAAAATAAAAAATAAATAAAAAATTGACTAAAAGCTTGCCTTTTTTATATTTTTATGGTTTGTATATATTGTTAACGTTGTAAATACAAATCTTCATATATCTAGAAAGGGTAGTCCTAAAGAGGTAGGCATTTTTCGGAGGTCTCAAGAAGGCATAAATACAAGAATGTGTGTGTGTGTGTGTGTGTGTGTGTGTGTGTGTGTGTGTGTGTGTGTGTGTGTGTGTGTGTGTGTGTGTGTGTGTGTGTGTGTGTGTGTGTGTGTGTGTGTGTGTGTGTGTGTGTGTGTGTGTGTGTGTGTGTGTGGATGTGTCTGGATGTGTCTGTGTGTGCGTGTGTGAGTGAGTGTGTTAGCATTCGTCGAGTAACAAGATATTTGACTCTGAGGTGTACACCTGAAAATGTTGCCAAAAACCTTGCATGCTAATATTAGCATGCTTACCTGTATGCGTAAGAATGCCAGCAACTGACTAAAAGCAAGGAGAATTTTGACTTAAGAGTGGTTTGAATCACTGGGATTCAATATGATTTCACTCCTCAAAAGATAGAATCAATTTGAAGTAACACCTAACTCTATTTGTTCTGTTCACTCCAGGTTACACAGGCACAAACTGTGAGATGGACATTGATGAGTGTGCTGAACATCCCTGTGAACATGATGGAGAATGTTATGAGCGTTCCAAACTCACCCACTGGGAACTAGACTGGGAACTAAGCTATGCAAGTGTAGCTGGATACATTTGCCATTGTTCGTCAGGGTTTGCAGGTAGACCAAACATAAATTTTAAAAAAAAGATATATTCCTTTCAGTTCTAAGTCACCGTGTTTATTTAAAAATCCAGGAGAGAACTGCACCGTCAACATTGATGAGTGTGATTCTGAGCCCTGCCAGAATGAAGCCACTTGTCACGATCAAGACAACAGCTTCGCATGTACCTGTCCTGTTGGATTTTCAGGTGAGAGTTTAGCCAACTTTCAAATGTAATTTGTCGTGTGATGGTGTTTGAGATGATTCGAATAAAAACTGATTCAGAATGCCTCCAGCAGAGTTCATACAGTGCTTGCAAAACAAGTTAGCTGAATTCTGATTGGATAAAAGCTCTAACGTATAAACAGCAACACTGGAGCTTAATATGACATAAAGAGAATATGATGAATAATTGTATATATTTAGGTAAAGTAAATCAAATTAAATGAACTTTCCTCAATTTATGATCATGATTTATGTTAGTCCAGCAGAGAAGTTCTTGCTGGCCCTGAGGGCCCACCATTGGGTTTACGTAAATGTAGCTTTAGACGCTGTGAGCCTTGTTAAGGGTTCAGCGACCCGGCTCAAATTCAGAATAAAGAGTTTATAAAAATTAGTGAAGTCAAGAAACCATTGAAGCTGCTGGTTGTAGGAGCGGGCAACTCGACCACAGCCTGGATCTTATTTTGATCGGTTTTCAATTGCCCATCCTCCACTACAAACCCAAAAATGAAACAGATGTGAAGTAATAAGAACACTTCCCGACCTTAACAAAAAGCCTATTATCGAAGGGCCTCTGCAGAACTAACTAGATGTGCTGGATGTGCTTCTCCAATATGGGGGGGGGGGGGGGGGGGACTAGACAAACACAAACTGTCCAAGTGTATAATAGAGCATGTTATTTTTAAGCTCTTGTAAAACAGTGAGGGTATTAGTTAGACCAAAGGGCATGACGAGGTACTCAAAGTGTCCGAGAGGGGTGTGAAAGGCTGTCTTCCACTCAACTCCCTTTCAAATCTGGAAAAGTTTGGTTAACTTTCGTAAAAAATCTTATCTAATAAACGTATTGATTATTTATTTTTAACAGTGATGTTGTTGCGGGCGCGATAATCTATACACGGGTGAACAGAATTGTTTATATTCTGGATTTTAAAAAATGTCCGCAAATTACGGCTGAAGCAAGCGGGAAGAAAAATACTCCTATAATACACTCCTCCTGATAAGACAGCTTGTAAAGGTGTAAAGTTGGTAACATGGCGACCAATACAATGTTGAGGAGGAATTAAGCAAGCCCTATTTTTGCTAAAAAATCCCCCGTAGATCATAATAGGAGGACGGAACGTAGTGAAATATCAATCTCTTCTGGTGTGACAATGCGAGATGATGTGGCCAGAAACGCAGATATGAGGCAGTGTGAGTGACAAAACATATTCAATCAATATAGGGATCATGTTTACGTAGCCACGTAAGCCCTAGAACTACAGGTGCAGACCGAGAGGAAATCACAAAAAAAGTATGGTCTCATGATGATTACTGGACAAGTGGAGGGAACCATTGTTAATATGAAATTCAACACTAGCCTTGTGACGCACATCCATAGGACGAACTACCTTATAAGATGGTAATTCAGCAGGAATAGCAATTGTTGACAAAAGTGGAGTTAATAAAGCAATGGTCTTATCGAGAGTCTATTAGTGTAGTGATCTGAGTGTCTCTATTGGACCAATGCCCTACGGCGCGTCAGCAAGGCCCTTGGGCATTGAACCCTTGTAGAAGCGTCCATCGGAAAACTTAAATTAGAGGGAGAACGGTTGGGGTGGGGTGGCTGTCTGGACTTAGCAGATGCAGCGTCGGAAGAGCAGACGGTTAACCCCTGATTCCACTCGGCCGCAGACAAAGCTGAGACTCCCACTGTCAAGTGAAAAATGACAAAGGCCACCCAAGAACGCAACATGCGAAAGGCAGCTGCTTGGGATTCAAAGGGGCGAACGTCACCACAGTCTCCAGAAAATGGATATTCCCTAGACAAAAATAACAAACTCTTGGCACAAGGAGGTCAGGAGAAGAGTCCATTTGTGTCTCGTGCAGGAACACATGGAGGAAAGAAGCGACGTCTCTCAGCCACACACCCTCAGCTGATGAAGGGTGAAAGCGATCAGCATCAAGTGCATCCAGTTGTCCAGATTCCATCCGGAGCAAGGGTTACAGGGAGAGGAAAAAAGAAACAGACGAGAAGACAAGCCCAAATGAATAAAAGTGGGTCATAAACAGAGAATTTAACAAAATACCTAGTTTCAATTGTAGTACAAAGATCTTTTTGTTCGCCGATCATTGATGACCAATAATCACATTGAACTTTATACCCAACATAAATATGTTTTTTGTTTATCATCAAAGACTCAAATGGAAGAAGAGTTGCCTGGGGATGGGCACCGAGCGACAAGTGGTCTTACATTACGATTCTCCCGGAAACGTCCATCTTTTATCAATTCCTATTTCCGTGGCTTAGTCCACCGACCGGAATAATTAGCTGCCACAGAGGTGGCTATACAGCTAACTGTGTCTCCATAAAATTTGTAGAGTTACTGCCCTAAGTCAATTCATTTTCAATTGCGGCAAATAAATTAAATTTCTTACAAGTACTATCATCACTGAGGGACTGTAGGACGAGACTAAACATGATACTAACAGAGGAAGCGTGAGTTGGTACAGGAATACAAAAAATCTAAGCTAGTCGTTGGAATAGCTTATAAAAACACAAGAACTGAGTGCTTAGTAAAGTTTAAGAAGTGTAGATGGAAGCACATTACAGTAGAAACTGGTAAGAATTTAGCAAGTAGAATAATATGCGTCTAGAGCAGGGGTCCCCAAACTTTTTGACTCCGGGGCTGCATTGGGGTAAAACAATTTGGCTGGGGGCCGCGCTATATATATATATATATTATATGTAAATGTGTGTATGTGTGCGTGTATATATGTATATGTATATGTAAAAGTGTATATATGTGTGTGTATATATGTATATGTCTATGTATATGTATATGTCCATGTATATATATATGTATATGTGTATATATGTATATATATGTATATGTGTATATATGTATATATATATATATGTATATGTTTATATATGTATATGTGTCTATATGTGTGTGTGTATATATATATATATATGTATATGTGTATATATGTATATATATGTATATGTGTATATATGTATATATATATGTATATGTTTATATATGTATATGTGTCTATATGTGTGTGTGTATATATATATATATATATATATATATGTATATATATATATATATATGTATATATATATATATATATATATATATATATATATATATATATATATATATATATATATATATATATATACATATATATATATATACATATATATATATACACACACACATATAGACACATATACATATATAAACATATATATATATATAAATATATATATATATGTATTCATACATATACAGTATATTCCTCGCGCACTAACTGACTTAAAGAGCGCACTTGCTGCATGTCACGTTATCAATGGTAAAATGCATTTTTAGACAATATGATTTGCCTGAGTGGCTAGGAGACGGTAGAAAAAGGACTAGTTAGGAGAAATTAAAAAAAAAAAATAATAATTAAAAAAAATTTTTTTTTTAATATATATATATATATTTTTTTAACTTGGGACTTCCCGCGGGCCGGATTTTGGATGCTGGGGGGCTGTATCCGGCCCGCGGGCCGTAGTTTGGGGACCCCTGGTCTAGAGAGACGTAAATACAACAACAACTGCTGTGCTGTTCTGTTGCTGATTTACTGCTGGTAAGCGACCACTGGCAGGCATACGTTAGAAAAGGCATGGTTGTAACACTAAATTTTGGGCCCCACATACACAAGACTTGTAAAGTATCCTCCATCATTTATGGATGATTGTATCGAAATCAGCAGCATAAAACCCTGATCGGAATATCAACAGGATATGTGTAAATGTTTTTTTAGGTTTTCAAATACACAGTGAAACTTTTGGGAAAGTGTACTGGAAAGGAATTTCATTTAATTTGTATTCAAGTTCAAGCGATATCAATTATATTTAACATGAGGTATTTTTCAAGATTCAACATAAAATGTTGTTCTTTCAGTTTCCTAGTTTTTGTTCAATATAAAGCTTTTAGCCCAAATTCTGGTCCACAGATAGTACAGTAGATTGATATTATTGTGCCTCTGATCACATTCATGTCTTCCCTTTAGGTTTTCTTTGTGAAGTGAATATAGATGAATGTGAAAGCCAACCATGTCAGAATGGTGGTTGGTGTGAAGATGACACTGCTTCCTACATCTGTCACTGTCCTGAGGCAAAGGTGGGTCATCTTCCATGGGGAGGCAATGACTGCAGCGTCAAGCTCTACGGTTGTTACCACCACGAATGCCAAAATGGAGCCACATGCTCCCCATGGTTTGATGGTGTAGGACATGGCCACACTTGCTTGTGCTCTCCGGGCTTTTATGATGAGCAGTGTTCGACGCAAACCACATTCTCTTTCTCGTCTCCTGGATTTATTCCAGTTGCGGTTCCTCAAAATAAGATCCAGATGGTTGAAGATGGTAATGATTTTGGTTTTGCAATACAGTTGCGCTTTCGGACAACTTTACCAGATATGTTAATCATCTATAGAGGAGATGTGGACAACTTCATCCTACTAGAGATTGTGAATGGTTCTTTTCAAGCAAAAGCCTTTTCTGATGGCTCTGAAAAGAAAATGACCTTTCCTGCCTTTGTCAGCGATGGAGATTGGAGAGATGTTCATGTGTTTGAGAACAACAAAGGTCTACGTTTGACTCTGAAAGGACATGGCTGTAACAAAGATGGGTGCCAAGCTCAAGATGAATCACCTTTCCAGACTTTGGAAAGCCTTCTTCATGTATATGTAGGTGGAGCACCAGAGGAAATGTTACAGAACTCCAGGAGTGAAAAAAACTTCATCGGATGCATGGAAGACCTGATCATTGACTCTGAAGCTGTTCTTCCCCAAACATTTCAAGAGAATCAAGGCCAATATTTGGGATGTAGTAAAACTGAGTGGTGTAAGCCAGACCCCTGTTATGGACGTGGACGCTGTGTCGACCTGTGGACCAGCTACCTTTGTGACTGCCACCGTCCGTTTTACGGTGAAAGCTGCAGAGAAGGTAACAACTCGTGCACTTCATATCCTTTCAGTAAGCTAAATGACAACAGGTGGGGTGTAACAGTACATGGATTCAGAAATATATTTTTTTGTAAAAGGTCACGGTCAATGGAGCCCTGATTCTACAATTCGTCGTAGCAACTGGGGACGAAAAAGGTTGTCTTTTTTTAACTACCTGAAACTGAAAGTGTTAATGCATGTTTTCCATCCATCCATTTTCTACCGCTTGTCCCTTTTGGGGTCGCGGGGGGTGCTGGAGCCTATCTCAGCTGCATTCGGGCGGAAGGCAGGGTACACCTTGGACAAGTCGCCACCTCGCAGGGCCAACACAGATAGACAGACAACATTCACACTCACATTCACACACTAGGGCCAATTTAGTGTTGGCAATCAGCCTGGTGCATGTCTTTGGAGGTGGGAAGTAGCCGGAGTATCCGGAGGGAACCCACGCAGTCCCGGGGAGAACATTCAAACTCCACACAGAAAGATCCCGAGCCCGGGATTGAACTCAAGACTACTCAGGACCATCGTATTGTGAGGCACATGCACTAACCCCTGTCCCACCGTGCTGCCCTAATGCGTGTTTATGTTTTTAAAGAAAAGTAATACAGTAAATTAATATTGGACTGAAAGTGAGAGATAATTATTGCCACAGTTGATGTGGAAGTTTGAATCAGTAGTTTATTGACTTTACATTTCCTATTAGCATAAAGGTACAAAAGTGAATGATTGATTCGTATCAATCATTCACTTTTGTAAAATCTTATGATAATTTAGATGCAATCCCACAATTAAAAAACACATACGGCATATGAAAATGTATTTTAATTGTTTTAATATAATTATAATTAGAAAGTCAATGCAAATACAAAGTAAATATTATAAAGTTGTTTTTCTCACAAGGCACTTTCTGTTAGAGCAATTTGCTTATCCTTCTTATGAACAAGAAAACATAATGAACCTTTTTGAGCTAATTTTGCTTATTGTAAAATATTGTGCACTAAAATTTGACACATACTTCTTGAAATTAAAATAATTTGCCATTTCAGATCTTGTTGGCAGATTATTTTACTTATTGTAGGTAATATACTGTAGCTCATATAACAATTGTAAATCTACTTATTTTAAATAAATGTAAAATGTAAGTATGACTAAGAAATATGAAATATCTGACACAGGTTTAAAATTGTATTCATTTTCTTTTTTTGGGGGGGAGCGGGGGACTAAAAAAATTTTTTTCTTTCTTACATGTTCACGCTATATTAATAGTTGAAGTAATCATCCAGAGAACCAGCGTCCTCTGTGGTCTACATTTTTGTATTAGTTTTGGGGACCCTGTGGTTCTCAGTGGGGTATAGCTCATATTTTTGGTTTAATAATGTAAAAACTAAATAATGCATGTTTCTCTTTGTTATTTATTAATTTTTTAATCAAAACAACTAATATAAAATCAATGTTTTTTTCTTATTGAGATAGGCTCCAGCACCCCCTGGGGAATAAGCAATAGAAAATGGATGGATGGATGGACTAATAATATTTTTTTTTCTTAGCGGTCTTTAATAATAATATTAGTATTTCTACCTAATGACCTCAAAAATCAATCTTCAGTAATTATTTTTGTTACTACTGAAGTAACAGGCACTTCATGTCTGACAGATTGCAAGATGGAGGAGACTAAACATGATAGTAAGTTACCATGGTAACTTAATTTAGAAGTAAGTTTGACTTACCTCTGAAATGAAAAAAAATTAAATTGAAAAAAATGTAATTCCCCTTATTTCAGTGTTCATATACTCATATACCCCTGGACTACAAACTGCAACTAAATAATAAACTTGACCACATATACGTTAATAATAATTCACACTCTTTAAACTCTTACTGTAGCATCCTTGCACTTTACCAAAAAAATGTACCTTGTTGCGGACATTTTCAACCCACAGCTTGTTTTAAATTTGCGCTGTTGATAAAACATATTATTAGGTATTACCGTAATTTGTTGTTTACCGAAAACACAAAGCTAAGCTATTGATGCCTGTGTTCATACATCTCAACATATATTAACCCACATTGTGTTAGTGTACAACAATTAATGTATGTATTATTCCTTTCGGCGTGGCGAAGTTGGTAGAGTGGCCGTGCCAGCAATCGGAGGGTTGCTGATTACTGGGGTTCAATCCCCACCTTTTACCATCCTAGTCACGTCCGTTGTGTCCTTGGGCAAGACACTTCACCCTTGCTCCTGATGGCTGCTGGTTAGCGCCTTGCATGGCAGCTCCCGCCATCAGTGTGTGAATGTGTGTGTGAATGGGTGAATGTGGAAATACTGTCAAAGCGCTTTGAGTACCTTGAAGGTAGAAAAGCGCTATACAAGTATAACCCATTTATCATTTATAACCCATTATCTGTATATATGCGGCCCTCTGCGGAAAAAAATGTATTGGAGAATTTACCTGACAGCAATTCGATGTTTCATTTAAAAAATCATGAAACACAAAAGCTAAGCAGTTTTAGGTTTTGTATTTCGATCCCTTGCTCTGCCCAAAATGAAAGAACCCGTGACTTTAAATTCAAAATAAACATTATAGTATACTGTTACACCCCCACAAACAAGTAAGGATTCTATAAATATTTTATTTGCACTCAGCTAACAGAGGAATTTGTTTATGTTGTTGTCTTTATAACATTGTTGCTATTTTCAAACTGCTCATACTTCTTGACAGAATTGCAGTCGTGGACATACGGTCACGAGGACAGTTGGAGTTATAGCTCATATAAAATTGGCAGGAGCCATGGGAGGAACTTTCAAGTGTCCTTTTTCTTGAGGTCTCTAAAGCTGGAAGGACTAATCTTTCAGCTGAGAACCCCTTCAGGAGAAGTATACTTCTCAGTTTATTTAAATATGGGCAGGCTTTTGATCAGCTCTCTACCTGACGGCGCCCCACTAACCGCTCCCATATTTTTGGTGAGTGGTGAGAAGCACTTCCTTCTGGTGGAGATCCAGCAAAGACAAGTGGTCTTTGAGCATGCAAGTCTTCGTTACAGCGTAGGGGCCATACCTGAGGGGGTCATTAACGAAGGGGATCAGGCTTACCTGGGTGGACTTCCTGAAGACTGGGACTCTAAGCCTTGGGGCGGACATTACAAAGGCTGCCTGCAGGACGTCCGTTTGGATTCAGTGCATTTGGAGTTGGACGCATGGAGCAACGATGATGAAGAGGAAATGTATTCATCAAATGGTGCTGAAAATGTAAAGAGAGGATGCATCAGTGACGATACTTGCAAGGTGGGAAGAGCTTTTTCATGTTTTACTTCCCAAGAATAATAATGTTTCACTTGATGCTCGATTGCCAGATTTCATATATGCCTCCCCCTCATCTACAGAATTGGAGCCCATTTCCCCGCACAGACGGTGTGAATAAAGGAATGAAAAACTATTATTTTGATCACCTAATTGCATATTTCTATCGTCCGCGTGATGATTACTTCAAAACCGATATGGTTAACAATATGAGCAAAACATAAATTAAAAACAATTGCCATTTCCGGACTTCCCTGCTCTTCCATCTCCCTAGCTTGTGTTTCCTCAGCAGCATTTCCCCAAGCATCTGGAAGCAAACATTAGTAGTAGAGGACACAAAATAGAATACTGCTTATACTACTTACTTTCTATTTTTCTTTTTTCCTCATGTTCTGACTCAGTCTTTCTCCCTTCAAGGATGCTCTTGAGCAGGGGTCCCCAAACTTTTTGACTCGGGTGCCGCATTGGGTTAAAAAAATTTGGCCGGGGGCCGGGTTGTATATATATATATATATATACAGTATATCAGTGGCGTGCGGTGAGGTTAATGTCTGGTGAGGCACTGACTTCATCACAGTCAGATTTACAAACGTATGAACCCTAAAGAGTATCTTATTCACCATTTGATTGGCAGCAGTTAACGGGTTATGTTTAAAAGCTCATACCAGCATTCTTCCCTGCTTGGCACTCAGCATCAAGGGTTGGAATTGGGGGTTAAATCACCAAAAATTATTCCCAGGCACGGCGCCGCTGCTGCCCACTGCTCCCCTCATCTCCCAGGGGGTGAACAAGGGGATGAGTCAAATGCAGAGGACAAATTTCACCACACCTAGTGTGTGTGTGACAATCATTGGTATACTTAACTTTAACTTTACACTTACAAACTGTAGCACACAAAAAAGCACATTTAATAAAGAAAAACGTTATTATGGTCTTACCTTTACTTATAAGTGCAGGAGCAGTGGTGTTCGTGTTGGAAGAGTTGTGAATGAATGAAATATTAAATCCGCGCTGCATTCTGCAGGTGTACCTAATGTTGTGTCCCTGTTCTCGGCTCCTCCGGCGCGCCGCGCGAGCATTGTTGTTTTTGCACTTTTTGGCTTCCTGTTAAGTGACTTTTTTTGGGTGGATTCGGTCTTGCACGTGGAGGGTTTGCTGTTGGCTTTGGCTGGTGTGGCGCTCCCGTCGGGCGGTGCATTCTGCGGCGGAGATGCTTGGCACCAGGAGGCGGGGTTATGAGACGAGCCTCCAGTTTTATGATCGCTCAGCACAAGAAATACGTTACACACATACAGTTGTTGACAAAATACACTGTACATTATATACCTCAACTAACTAAACTATGGAAATGTATAATATAATTCATATAGCAATACGGTCTCACTGCACAGCAGCTCAGCAGTTAGCAGAGTCATTGTGCACAATCCATGTTGAGGCACAAATCAGTGACGTGCCTCAACTGGCTGCTGATCACCGCACCGTCTCTTCTCAGTATTTGAACGGCAAATGTGAAAATAAAAATAAAAATAATCTAAAACTGGTGAAGTTAAATGGAAAATAACTTTAGTATAATCACTGGATACATATAACAATTTAATTAATTTTTGTTCTTTTTACTTTTTTTTTTCTTTCCATGATGGCAGGTGAGGCCGTGCCTCCCCTGCCTCTAGTGACTGTACGCCACTGCAGTATATATATATATATATATATATATATATATATATATATATATATATATATATATATATATATACATTGTCTTTATATTCCAGCGAGTTCCTCCGTTTTGTCATTTAACATCAATTAACATTGATTTTCATCAACATTTAACATTGTCACGTTATCGATGGAAAATAAATTTTTAGGCAATATGATTTGCCTGAGCGGCTAAAAGACACTGAGAGTAACAAGCGGTAGAAAATGGATTAGAAAGGAAAGATTTTAAAAAATAAAAATAAAAAAATAAAAATAAAATGATGCTGGGGGGCCGGATCCGGCCCGCGGGCCGTAGTGTGGGGACCCCTGCTCTTGAGTTTTGGGGACTAATTTGGCTTGAGTCTTTTAATTTTCTTCTATTCGATCTCCGACCAAGACCCTTCTTCTTTGAAGTCAGAATGAATGAGAAATCGTTGCAAATTACACTCCTCTCACTGGGTCTGTCCCATTTTGAGTGAGTCAACTTAAATAAAGAGGTCCATACAGTCCTCATATTCTGATCATTTGCAAATGTATGCAGGCTGACCACTCCTTTGGTTGTATTGCTACAACCTGCCACAACACAGTTGGCAGACATATTGACTAATACCCTCAACTTCTGCGCGAAAAATTGAGATTCAGGAAAAAGATGCTACTAAAATACATACTACCCAATATGAAATTGTCTCCAGTCTTCTTTAGGTGAAAATGTTCACTTCATCCTTTAACAAACTTTTAATTGATCATTTGCCCCGTTTGAGCTTAAGTGTTTTTTACGTGCTCGAAATTACGCACATTTCTCTTATTTGTATTCTCCTATCCAGCCTGCGCACACGCCCCACTTTGCATGAATTAGGCAAAAGTGCTTAAATCTGGAATAAAGGCGAGCTTGTTACCAATGAGGCAGACTTTGCTATGACGCCTTTTTTGGAAGTGTGTAAAAAGCAAGGAAAATTGAGTTTTATTAACACTTGTGAATGTCATTAAAATCAATGAAAAAGATAACGTTTTAAATTTTAAAAGATCATATCAATAAAGGCAGTGTTGTCACGTTAACGTGTGTTGTCATGGTGATGTGTATGCACTATGCAGCGTATTCCACCAGGCCGGATTTAACTTTATTGAGGAAACTTTATTTACTTGTTATTATAAAAGGTCCTGCCGCTGTTTGGGATGTTAAAAGTTGTGTTTCATACTAATGTTAGTGAAGTCGTGATGCGTCAGAATGGGCTTGGACAGCTGTTTGTGTGTGTGTGCTTGTAAGGGGGAGCTTGGCAGCTGACAGTTTGATGTCTAAAACGGTTCAACTGTCTAAAAATATATTGGGAAACCATTATATTATATTTGTATTTTCTATTATATAGTCACATAGTTCAATGATCACGGTCCAGATAAAATCGCTGCATAACATTGGACGTCCGTTAGTACCAGGATCAAATCCAAACTTCAAGTGCAATATAATGTTTCACCTTTGGGGGTGCTGGATTTATTGCCGTACAAAAGTACTTAAGTGGATCAGAGGATACGCGGAAGGCCAGTTATGACAGGAACATCCACATTTAAGGGTTGCTCCACACAGAGTGTGCATCTTGGAGGAAGGCAGACTTAAGTCGAGGGGTAGAATGCTGTGTGGCCAGTATCCACACAATTGCGAGGCTTTTTTCACTTAAAGGCCTACTGAAACCCACTACTACCGACCACGCAGTCTGATAGTTTATTTATCAATGATGAAATCTTAACATTGCATCACATGCCAATACGGCCGGGTTAACTTATAAAGTGCAATTTTAAATTTCCCGCTAAACTTCCGGTTGAAAACGTCTATATATGATGACGTCAATCGTTGAAACGGAAGTATTGGTACCCCATTGAATCCAATACAAAAAAGCTCTATTTTCATCTCAAAATTCCACAGTATTCTGGACATCTGTGTTGGTGAATCTTTTGCAATTTGTTTAATGAACAATGAAGACTGCAAAGAAGAAAGTTGTAGGTGGGATCGGTGTATTAGCGGCTGGCTGTAGCAACACAACCAGGAGGACTTTGAGTTGGATAGCAGACGCGCTAGCCGACGCTAGCCGCCGACCGCACGGATGATCGGGTGAAGTCCTTCGTCCTTCCATCGATCGCTGGAACGCAGGTGAGAACGGGTGTTGATGAGCAGATGAGGGCTGGCTGGTGTAGGTGGAGCGCTAATGTTTTTATCATAGCTCTGTGAGGTCCCGTTGCTAAGTTAGATTCAATGGCGTCGTTAGCAACAGCATTGTTAAGCTTCGCCAAGCTGGGAATTATTAACCATGTATTTACATGTCCATGGTTTAATAGTATTCGTGATCTTCTGTCTATCCTTCCAGTCAGGGATTTATTTATTTTGTTTCTATCTGCATTTGAGCCCGATGCTATCACGTTAGCTCAGTAGCTAAAGAGCTTCGCCGATGTATTGTCGTGGAGATAAAAGTCACTGTGAATGTCCATTTCACATTCTCGACTCTCATTTTCAAGAGGATATAGTATCCGAGGTAGTTTAAAATACAAATACGTGATCCACAATAGAAAAAGGAGAAAGTGTGGAATCCAATGAACCCTTGTACCTAAGTTACGGTCAGAGCGAAAAAAGATACGTCCTGCACTGCACTGTAGTCCTTCACTCTCATGTTCCTCATCCACGAATCTTTCATCCTCGCTCAAATTAATGGGGTAATCGTCGCTTTCTCGGTCCGAATCTCTCTCGCTGCATTGTAAACAATGGGAAAATGTGAGGAGTCCTTCCTCCGGTGATGTCACGCTACTTCCGGTATAGGCAAGGCTTTTTTTTATCAGCGACCAAAAGTTGCGACCTTTATCGTCGTTGTTCTCTACTAAATCCTTTCAGCAAAAATATGGCAATATCGCGAAATGATCAAGTATGACACATAGAATGGATCTGCTATCCCCGTTTAAATAAATAAAAAATCATTTCAGTAGGCCTTTAAGCACAGGGAAAAATATAAAAATTTACATCCTGTCATTTTGAAATAAGGATTTCTTTGTCATTTCTTTTTCTCAACAGATGAACCCCTGTCAAAACGGAGGAGAATGCACGGTCACGTTCAATGACTTCACGTGTTCTTGTCCGAAGGAGTACACTGGAGTTACTTGTGAAACTCGTGTTTGGTGTGTCAGTGATCCTTGTTTAGATGGAAGCCAGTGTGTGGATCTCTCTGATGGGTATGAATGTAAGTAGAAGCATTAATTTCCCATTTTGTTCATGTAAACATGTCAAGTACTTCACAATGAGAAAAGAAAGCTTCTTAGGGCCGTTAGGAAACATTCAAAACTGGAGTAAAGTGATCACATTACAGTCATCTAACTTTGCAATGTTGTGCGCATGTCCATATGTGTAATCCTGCTTTGGCCCGATTGTGTCAGAAAAGGCGAGCGCAAATCAAAACAATCACATCAGTCAAATGTGCCAAACTTTGTATATTAAATGGGCCCAAGCACACTTTGAGGCTCTATAAAGCTTGTGTGCTACCTGAAACTCTATAAGTTATTGATCTCTTAATATGAATGTGTTCTGTCTTTTTACTGTAGGTATTAGTGGCAATCGAAAGTGCACGCGTGTGTGTGTGTGTGTGTGTGTGTGTGTGTGTGTGTGTGTGTGTGTGTGTGTGTGTGTGTGTGTGTGTGTGTGTGTGTGTGTGTGTGTGTGTGTGTGTGTGTGAGAGAGAGTGCACACGCACGGGTCCCTATGACAGCGTGTTGTTTCCCCCTGAAAATTGGGTTTTATCTCAGGTTTGGCATTGCCCTTGGTATTTGGTAAGAAATTAATATGCAGACTTAAATCATTGGGATCAATTTGAACACCAGTACAACTTGAAACATCCCACACAAGCATAAAGCGTAACCCACAACAAGACCACAAAGGTAAGCTCTGAGGCTTCCCTGAGGGGTTGGGAGAAGTATTGGGCTATTACCGTTCATTTGTGTAGCTCAGGAATTATATTTATATGGCGCTTTTCCTTAGTGACTCAAAACGCTTTACATGGTGTGGGATCTGAGCCGAGGATGTCGTTGTGGCTTGTGCAGCCCTTTGAGATACTTGTGATTAAGGGCTATATAAATAAACTTTGATTGATAGTGAAAACCATTATCTAAATTACATTTAAACCAGTCTGGGTGGCACTGGGAGCAGGTGGGCAAGAGCCCAAGGACACAACGGTAGTGATTGGATGCCGGAAGCGTGGATCTTACCTTTGAACCCTCAAGTTGCTGGCACGGCGCTCTACCAACCGAGCTACGCCACCCAACAGAAATTGCAGACTGATTGGCACCTGCCTCCATTAGGTTCCCAAGACATACAATCACATTCATGGGCGTGAAGGTACTGACTTTTGGAGCTAAGCAGCTGATGTAACAAAGTTGAACTGCAACAAGACAGATGCACTATATCGACTTAGCCTTCTCACAGGGCAACTGACCTGTTCTGATGCTTGCTAGCAGGTTTGCATCAACATATTCTTCATCATCCCAACATCTGTAAGGCCTGATATACAGTACCTCAGGGCTGACATTGTTTTGGTCATTCTGAAAATATCAGTATTGTTTTTGATAGAAATTTTAACACATATCTTCTCATTTGTCAACAATAATAATAATTACTGATGTTCATGTGCTTATTTTTAGGTCTACACAATGCCACGTTTGACAACAGTCCTGCACAGTTCAGTTCTGGAGGTTCACTGACTGAACCTGTGTCTTCAATGTACATGGAGTTAAGGACCCGTTCTGACAATGCAGTTCTTTTAAGGGCCTCCCGGGATTCTGACCAGCTAATGATTGGTCTGCTGGATTCCACTGTTTGGGTTGAGATTCACGTAGCCAACAGAGCCGAGACAGTGACCTTCACAGGAGAACGTAAAGTGGCTGATGGGAGGTGGCATCGAGTAAATGTGTCGATGACAACGAGAGATCAAAACGCTTCTCCCTGGATGATCACTGTGGATGGAATTATCGATGCCAGTAGCCTGCCGCAGATAACAGGGAGTTTACACTTTCTCAATGATAAAGGGGTTTTACTCACCATAGCAGAGAGCTTTACTGGCTGTTTGAGTGCAGTAAGGGTTGGAGGAGTATTTCTTCCTTTTGTCGATGTCTACGACACTCCACAATTGTCTCAGTTCCACTTATTTGGGAAGCAAAGAATTAACTTGGGTTGTAGTAGTACACCTGTTTGTAATTCCAACCCTTGTCTAAATGGAGCAACTTGTAACGATATCTTTAATAAGTTTTATTGCGAATGTGACTCCGGTTGGGAGGGAGAACAATGCGACACGGATACGGACGATTGTGTATCTCAGCCTTGTTTTAATGGGAAGTGTAAGGACCACTTTGCTGGTTTTGAGTGTCTGTGCCACCCTGGATATGCCGGCCCACTGTGTGAGGTGGACATGGATGAATGTGAGCACCATATTTGTGAACATGACGCCACCTGTAAAGACGGAACCAACATGTACACCTGTACATGCCCAAAAGGTTACAGTGGGCCACTATGCCAGTGAGTACACTTATACACTATATAGTACATGTAATTGTGTTATGGTATCATTTATACGCTTGGAGTTGTTTTGCGGACAGTAAACCAGGACCAGGTTAATTAAAATAGACCTGATTGTTTCAACAGGTGGGACTACCCGCCACTACAATGTGGTAAAGATGTGCTCTGTGCAAATGATGGAATCTGCAACGACGGGCTCTGGGGAGCTAACTGTACATGTATGCCAGGTTTCAAAGGCAAAAGGTATGTTTTCAAACTCCCTATTAGTAGGCATACCACTGAATATCAAATATCCACAACAGGGTCCAATAATCCCCTGGATTCAATTTCACAACAAATCAAATGTGTCTCAAGGAAAGGAGGCGTCCAGGAAGCATCTCGACTAAATGCAACCTCGATCTCAACTAGCTCCTCTCGATGCAAAAGAGCAGAGGCTCTATTCTGAGCTCCTCAGTTTGTCTGTCACTATTTAAAATGGCTGAAAACCCAGGCCTCAATTTAGAGATAGTGAGCCTTATCTCAGAAGTTTCACACACAGTTTCACACACAGCTCTGAATCTAAAGGTCACAGCTTGATGAGGAAATCAGGACCACATCATGTAGAAATTGCAGGGACAAGATCACAGGGCCCACAAACTGGACACCCTTTACACGTTGGCTGCACAAAGAAATTAATTTCTTGAAAATAACTAATAGAACAGTTGTCAAAGGGCAGCCTTGGCTTCCACCAAGGCTTAGAGTGAACATGATTAACTTTCTGCTGGCAACAAGAACTAGTCTTCTGCTCCATGTGTACAAGGACCGAATAGCACGTAGTAGCATGCAAGGAATATTGCACTCCCAGAGTGAGGAGTTTCTTGACTACCTTAACAACGTCATGATAATGGACATGTCCATGTTTGAACCCTTAGACACTGTTCAGTTAAGGTCAACACGGCATCTGTGCACACTGTAAACGGTGTGGACAGTAGGGGTTGCACGACGTTCTCGACTAGTCCCCGATGATAGTCAAGCCGACGTCAACTCTTTACTAATAATGTTGTTCATAATTTTACCCATCATAAATAAAAACATATGACGGGAATGTTTTGCAAAAATGTTTATGCACTGACAACATCAAGGCATACGCAAGGTATTCTCGCACACCACAGCGAGAATACCAACAACAAGCCTTAAATCAGCTTTACCTTAACATTGAATCAACAACATTAACATTACTTCTTTCCCCTAAATTCCACCGTGTGTGGAATTTAGGGGAACATGTACAGCTGCTTTTCCACTCTAGTGTATCGACTTCTAAAAGTCTCATCTCCAAACTCTTTGAATAAAATAACAAGATTTCTATTTTTACCTAATGTTAGTACAAAGGTACAACAATTACTAGCCGGTTGTTTTTCAGAATAAAACACTCGTTTTATAATATACTACTTAACAATGTTAAAAGCAAAAAAATGAGGAAAAAGACAACAAATACAAGCGAGTCCATTCCTGTTCTCCATCTCCAGTTTAAGTTAATTCATCCAACATAAAAGCACACCAATACACGAGGACATGTCAATGTTGTCTTCCCAGCTGTTGGGTGGAGGAGGTGGGGTTGTGTAGCAGGTACATTGAGCAGGCAGAAACTCTTGTCACAAGCACAACGGGATGCAAATGCACTCTGTGGAAGGAATCCTGACATGGCTACTTCTCCCACATCACTGCAAAAGAAAATACTGTGTACTACTAGAAATGTGATCAGCAAATATTCGGCGTCAGGAAAAAAACATCATTGTGCCTCTTAAGGTTGACTAGTCAAATAGTCTATAAAACCCTTAGTGAACAGGGCACTGCTTACCTTTTCCTCCGTCAGGTGGAAAACCTCGGTCATTTGGGAGGAGCTCAGAGTAAAGACGCTGCTCCTCCACATTGAGAGGAGCCAGATGAGGTTGTTCGGGCATCTGGCAAGGATGCTCCTCGGACATTTCCCTGGGGAAGTGTTTAGGGCGCGTCTGACTGAAAGAAGGCCACGGGGAAGACCCAGGACACGGTGGAGAGGCTATGTCTCCCAGCTTGGGATTTCCCGAAAAGAGCTGGACAAAGTAGCTGGGGAGAGATATGTCTGAGCTTCTCTGTTGAGGCTGCTGCTCCCACGACCCGACTTCAAATAAGCAGAAGATGATGTATGGATGGATGGATGGACAGCAGTAAAATAAAAACAAAAATCCCCCTGTATCTTATTGTTGATCTCATTTTAACAAAGACACTCACACACATTGTGACAACCTACCCCACACAGGGACATGTCATATGTTATTCATAACATGTCATACTGTTATGAATAACATATTTTTAAAAAGGCAAAAAGGCAGAAGTAAATTTAAATAACAAATACATTTATGAATGCATCTTGAGACAAAATGAAACACACATGGGGCTTGATTTACTAAGATCACAAATAGAAAGTAGCTATTAGCTAACAAATAGCTAAATGATAAATGGGTTATACTTGTATAGCGCTTTTCTACCTTCAGGGTACTCAAAGCGCTTTGACACTATTTCCACATTCACCCATTCACCCACACACTGATGGCGGGAGCTGCCATGAACGACCAATCAGTAGCAAGAGTGAAGTGTCTTGCTCAAGGACACAACGGACATGACGAGGTTGGTAGAAGGTGGGGATTGAACCAGGAACCCTCAGGTTGCTGGCACGGCCACTCTCCCAACTGCGCCACGCCATCCCCAAATATAGCTAAATAAGTTGTGTGTAACCGAGAGATTGTAGTTGAGATAAGCTCAGCAGACGGTAACCAGGAATTAGAGAAGCACTTTTCTTCATTGACAATCGTGACGTCTATCCTCAAAAGCAGTGGTCCCCAACCACCGATTGGTACCGGGCTGCGCAAGAAATAAAAAAAATAAAAAAATAAATTTAAAAAATGTTTTTTTTTTTTTTTTAGTTAAATTAACATAAAAAGCACAATATATACATTATATATCAATATAGATCAATACAACACGCTGAGGCACTCTACAAGAAGGGACAGAGCCGCCTCTACTTCCTCAGTAGGCTAGGATCCTTCAACGTCTGTACAAAGATGATGAAGATGTTCTACGAGTCGGTGGTGGCGGGCGCCTTTTTGTACGCCATGGCCTGCTGGGGCAGCGGGCTGAGAGAGAGGGACGCAAACAGACTGGACAAGTTGGTAGAGAAGGCCAGTAACGTGGTGGGAGTGGAGCTAGATTCTCTGGCGGTGGTTTCAGAGAGGAGAAGTCTAGCAAAGCTCCTAGCCATTATGGACAACACCTCCCACCCACTACACTCGGACCTTGCAGAGAGAATGAGCACGTTCAGTGGAAGGCTCAGACTCCCAAAATGCAACACGGAACGACACAGGAGGTCCTTCATACCGACAGCCATCAGACTGTATAATGCATATGTTCCTTGACTGCACTTAAATGTAGAGTATATGTAGAATATATTTATATTATTTATATATTATATATATAATATATTATATATATCATATTATCTATTATTATTATTGTCTATTGTGAGCGAACTGTGGTGCTGAATTTCCCCCAGGGATCAATAAAGTACTTTCTATTCTATTATATTATATTCTATTCTATTATATTCGGGTTGGACCACTCATCTGTGCATCAGTTAGGGACGTCTCTGCGCTGCTGACTTGTCTCCACTCAAGATGATCCCCTGCTAGCTCCACTATGGACTGGACTCTCACACTATTAACTAGATCCACCATTGCACCAGTCGCCCTGGGGCGGGAGGTCCCCACATCTGTAGTCCCCTCCAAGGTTTCTCATTGTATCCCATTGGGTTGAGTTTTTTCTTACCCTGATGTGGGATCTGAGCCGAGGATGTCGTGGCTTGTGCAGCCCTTTGAGACACTTGTGATTAAGGGCTGTATAAATAAACTTTGATTGACTATTAGAAGCACAATCTAGACAATTGGACCTATTCTAAGCACGCCAAATACGCGCTTTACAATGTTGCACTCTGGAATGATCCAAATATATAAATGTATATATATGTATAAAATGCCATTGTAGCATGTCTCTTCCTCTCTCACAGCCATTTCTGCCCAACTGTGCCAGTTTGCATTAACATTCCAGACATGTACAGTTTTAGTACTGATAAATCACATAAGTGCTAAATAATTATATTTGCATCTCCCCCTGCCAGTATTGTGGGTGTTCTGATGATCAGCACATATTTTGGGTATTTATGAAGGCACACTAAATGGATTGCATTCTCTTTTTTGCTCACTTAAGAGACGCAAGCTTAGTAGATCAGATTTGGGTGTGCTATCAAGTGTATTTTAATACATGCAGACCTTTGGTAGATCGAGTCCATTATTTGTAACCTGTTTGAGGCCTCACCTGGCTTTGAAAGTAAATAATTATTAACTATTTGACAACATTTATCTTTGGTGTTTCATACATTGAGTTTTTTGAGTATCTTTTCATTATAACTAAGGGTTTATTACACATTGGACATTTCTACACTGACAAAATATTTTTTTCCAACTTGGATTGGATGTTTTTGGTTGCAGATGTGAAATGGAGATTGATGAGTGTGACTCGAACCCGTGTCGACACGGTGGTTCTTGTTTGGACCGCTTCAACATGTTCGTGTGTGAATGTCCACCAGGATACAGTGGCGCAGTCTGTGACATCAACGTAAGTCTTTGTTTGTGGAATGTCTTCAAGTTGAACTGAAGGAAACAAGACTTCAGTGTACAAAGTGTACAGAAGCAATCTTCAATTTACTTTAAAAGTTACTTTGTCAAATGAAAAATGTTTGTTTTGTTTTACATGACTGGCAACATTTGAGTTATTCATATCTTTACTCAAACAGTACCGTTATTGTTTTCATGCAGTTTTGTGGTCAATTGTCATAAAAAACAAAACAAAACTGGGTAACACATGGCACACTGACAAAGCTTAACCTATTGCTACTATAACAATCTACAAGTTTAATATAGGTTGCTTCTCTTTCTTCCCCTCCATCTTTCTGCATTCTTTTGTATCTCTAGTTATCATTACGTATATGTATTGTTGCATTTGAACAACTGTATTGTTGATAATATACAAACCCCGTTTCCATATGAGTTGGGAAATTGTGTTAGATGTAAATATAAACGGAATACAATGATTTGCAAATCATTTTCAACCCATATTCAATTGAATGCACTACAAAGACAAGATATTTGATGTTCAAACTCATAAACTTTATTTTTTTTTGGCAAATAATAATTAACTTAGAATTTCATGGCTGTAACACGTGCCAAAGTAGTTGGGAAAGGGCATGTTCACCACTGTGTTACATCACCTTTTCTTTTAACAACACTCAATAAACGATTGGGAACTGAGGAAACTAATTGTTGAAGCTTTGAAAGTGGAATTCTTTCCCATTCTTGTTTTATGTAGAGCTTCAGTCGTTCAACAGTCCGGGGTCTCTGCTGTCGTATTTTACGGTTTATAGCGCGGCACACATTTTCGATGGGAGACAGGTCTGGACTGCAGGCGGGCCAGGAAAGTACCCGCACTCTTTTTTTACGAAGCCACGCTGTTGTAACACGTGCTGAATGTGGCTTGGCATTGAAATAAGTAGTCATGATATGTCCATGAAAAAGACGGCGCTTAGATGGCAGCATATGTTGTTTCAAAACCTGTATGTACCTTTCAGCATTAATGGTGCCTTCACAGAAGTGTAAGTTACCCATGCCTTGGGCACTAATGCACCCCCATACCATCACAGATGCTGGCTTTTGAACTTTGCGTCGATAAGAGTCTGGATGGTTTGCTTCCCCTTTGGTCCGGATGACACGATGTCGAATATTCCCAAAAACAATTTGAAATGTGGACTCGTCAAACCACAGAACACTTTTCAACTTTGCATGAGTCCATCTTAGATGATCTCGGGCCCAGAGAAGCCGGCGGCGTTTCTGGATGTTGTTGATAAATGGCTTTCGCTTTGCATAGTAGAGTTTTAACTTGCACTTACAGATGTAGCGACAAACTGTATGTAGTGACAGTGGTTTTCTGAAGTGTTCCTGAGCCCATGTGGTGATATCCTTTAGAGATTGATGTCGGTTTTTGATACAGTGCCATCTGAGAGATCGAAGGTCACGGCCATTCAATGTTGGTTTCCGGCCATGCCGCTTACGTGGAGTGATTTCTCCAGATTCTCTGAACCATATGATGATATTATGGACCGTAGATGTTGAAATCCCTAAATTTCTTGCAATTGCACTTTGAGAAACGTTGTTCTTAAACTGTTTGACTATTTGCTCACGCAGTTGTGGACAAAGGGGTGTACCTCGCCCCATCCTTTCTTGTGAAAGACTGAGCATTTTTTGGGAAGCTGTTTTATACCCAATCATGGCACCCACCTGTTCCCAATTAGCCTGCACACCTATGGGATGTTCCAAATAAGTGTTTGATGAGCATTCCTCAACTTTGTCAGTATTTATTGCCACCTTTCCCATCTTCTTTGTCACGTGTTGCTGGCATCAAATTCTAAAGTTAATGATTATTTGCAAAAAAAAAAAAGTTTATCAGTTTGAACAGCAAATATGTTGTCTTTGTAGCATATTCAACTGAATATGGGTTGAAAAGGATTTGCAAATCATTGTATTCCGTTTATATTTACATCTAACACAATTTCCCAACTCATGAGTCATACCAAAGACTATAAAAATGGGACCCATAACCTCCCTGCTTGGCACTCAGCAACAAAGGGTTGGAGTTGGGGGTTAAATCACCAAAATGATTCCCGGTCGCGGCGCTGCTGCTGCCCACTGCTCCCCAAGGGGATGGGACAAATGCAGAGGACAAATTTCACCACATCTAGTGTGTGTGTGACAATCATTGGTACTTTAATCTTAATCTTAATATGGAAACAGGGTTTGTAGGTAAATTATTGGTATTGTTCATTATCAATAGCGCTATTTCGGCCAGTTGTTGGGGTAGCGACCTTGTGTGTCAGCATGTCTGTGATCTTCTTTTAATTATTATTATTATTATTTTTTTATAAATAGATTTAATTATTTATTTATTCTTATTTTTTAATATATTTTATTAATATTATTATTATGTATTTATTTATTTTATTTATTTATTTCCCCTACCTCAGGGGGGAGACTCGGCGGGGCGGTTGCTGGTTGTTCCATCTCCATCGTTGGGGTCCCTGCGGGTGGAGTGGGTGGTTCCCGTGGCCCCGTGCTGAGTGGTCCTGTGGCGGCCGGTTTGGGTGGGGTGACCGTGGGCTGGCCTCGCCGCGCTCTCCGGAGGTGGGGGTGGGGGGGGGGGGGCTCGTGGGGGCCCGGTTGCCGGTGGGGCGGGGGCGGTCTTCCCGTCCGGTTGCGGGGGGTCTCCGGGCCACTCGGGCGGGGCGTCCCGCCTTTCTGTCTGTGTGGGGTGTGGTCTCTCGCTGGCTTGGGGTCTGGCTGCCCCCTGCCTTTCTCGTGCCTTGTCCTCTGCCGGGTGCGTCTGTCTGCGGCCTGCTGCTGGCCCTTGTGGGCGGCGCGGTGGGCCAGGCTCTGGGGTTCCTGTCGCTGTCCGGCTTGGCTGCGTGAGGGCGGTGGCCCCTGGTTCCCTGGGCACCACACCTACTGTTTGTGGGATGGGCTCTCGGGGAGGCTGGGGCCGTACTCTGGCTCCAGCACACACTGGGAGTCAAATGTATTGTACATGCAAATTCACATATACTCACACACATACATACAGACATACATAGGTACCTACGCTCATATACAAATAAATACAGTACATATTTACACACTCAAAGTTCGTACATCCACACGCACATTCATTATACAAACATACTGTATACACATACTGTACATATACATTCACTGTAAAAACATACATATACACATACTGTACATATACACTCACTGTACAGACACACACATACACATACTACACATATACATTCACTGTACAAACACATACATACATATACTGTACATATACATTCACTGTACAAACACACATATACACATACTGTACATATACATTCACTGTTCAAACACACATACTGTATACACATACTGTACATATACATTCACTGTACACACATATACACATACTGTACATATACATTCACTGTACAAGCACACATATACACATACTGTACATATACAGGTACATATGCACACATACACTCATGCACATAATCACGTTTCATCAAACATATATTAACGTTGTTGCCCTAGGGTAAACTGGGTATAACACATGGCACACTGACAAAGCTTAACCTATTGTTACTATAACAATCTACAAGGTTAATGTAGGTTGCTTCTCTTTCTTCCCCTCCATTTTTCTGCATTCTTTCGTGTCTCAAGTTATCATTACGTATATGTATTGTTGCATTTGAACAATTGTATTGTTGATAATAAAGGTAAAGTATTGGTATTGTTTATTATCAATAGCACTATTTCTATTGGTATTCATATTGCTCCATTTTTAGTGTAATAATGCTCATTGTCATTTCTGTATTATTTTTTTATTTTCGCTAACTGCTTATTTGCTATTACTTTTACCATCATATTTGTACATGTCGTATTTGCTGATGTTGCTCTGTTGTTGTTGTTGTTGTTGTGTTTGCTGTTGTTGTTTTTGTCTCTCTGTCTAATCCCCCTCTTGTCCCCACAATTCCCCCCTCTGTCTTCCTTTTTCTCTCTTTCTATCCCCTCCTGCTCCGGCCCGGCTGCACCAGATGATTATATAAATACATTTAATAAAGTCAAAATACAAGTAAGGCAACAAGAGAAGTATCCTACACTTCTCTTTTGTAAAGTAAATCTGAACAGCCGATATGGGCATCTACATCTGCTATATGATTTGCCCGAGAAGCTGGGCAGGACATTATAAAAAAAAATAAAACATTTTTTAAAAAATAGCGCTATTTCTATTGGTATTTGAATTGCTCCATTTGTAGTGTAATAATGCTCAAAAACAACAACAGAAATAAATAATAATACAGAAATGAATTGTCATTTCTGTATTATTTATTTCGCTAACTGCTTCTTTGCTATCACTTTTACCATCATATTTGTACATATCATATTTGCTGATGTTGCTCTATTGTTGTTGTTATTGTTGTGTTTGCTGTTGTTGTTTTTGTCTCTCTGCCTTATCCCCTCTTGTCCCCACAATTTCCCCCTCTGTCTTTCTTTTTTTCTCTTTCTATCCCCTTCTGCTACGGCCCGGCTGCACCAAATGATAATATAAATACATTTAATAAACTCAAATACAAATAAGGCAACACTTTTTTTTGTAAAGTAAATCTGAACAGCCGATATGGGCATCTACATCAACTAAATGATTTGCCTGAGAAGCTGGACAGGATAAAAAAAAAACACAAAAAAAAAAACGTATGAATGATAAACATTTTTAATTTGGGTTGCCAATTCACCAACTCTTCCAATATTTACTGGTAGTGTAAGATACACTATTGAGCGTGGGTTCGATCCCCAGGTATGGTTGCATTATGAAAAGTATTTGGTGTGGATATATCATCATGCGATTGTCTCGCTGTGGTGAAATTTTTAGGCAACAGTCATTTGTTTTATTTTGTTTATTTTATCTTGCACTAAAATTAGATGATTTCCAATAAAACACGCATCTAGTTAAATTAAAATTTCAGTCGAATAGTAGAAAAAGCTGGCAGATCATGACAGTAGCCCCTTCAACAAAAGACATTCCAGATGTTTAAAGTAGTTCCAGACATTTAAAGTAGTCCCAGACGTAAAAGAAAAAGTCCAGAATCAAGGGAGGGTGGAGGAAGAACTGTGGTTGGTCACCAAACTGCTTGTCCGCTGCAAAAGGCTGTGGGGACAGTAACCAGTCCAAGCCATGTGTCCCCAAAGCCAGTGGGGCAGAGTCAGGTGATGTAGCGGACGCCCAGGTGTAGGAGTAGGCATTGCTGCTGTTGCCGCAAAGGGCATCCATGGAATGGCCACTGTTGTGGCCGACAAGATGGAAGACAAGCATGAGATGGGAACTTTGTTAGCCAGTGTGTAGGCAGAGCATGGTACAGGTGCTCCTATAGCGGGCAAGCTGGAGGTGGCCTCTGGAGATGACCCACCGCAGGTGGAGCTGGTGGCAGCGTCCTGGGAAGAGCTACGGTAGGCAAAGTAGATGACGCTTAGCAAAGGCTGTGTGGCTGCTTGAGCAAGAGTAAGAGAGTCTGCAACGGTTCGCGCCATGTGGGCAAGCAGGCTCGTGCTTTCGCTGCCAATGGTCCTCCGCTTGTGCACTTGAGTGTAGGTGGGCCACAGGTACGTAGCCTGGGTTTCACTGGCTGGCAGCAAAACTCATTCTCAGGTTGAGGTAGCAAGGGAGGGGAGGATGTCCGCATCTAAGTCTTGGGTTGTGGAGGCCCACGTGGGGAAGCCACTGGGGTCTGCTTACTCCTGTGTCAAGCACCAGCATTTGTATTGGCTGTGGCACTGGGGCAGACCAGGTTCATCCACACCACTTGCCCTTCGGGGCCCCACCCCATGTGTTCCAATACGTCTGGACTGTAACACTTACTTTCATCCTCCAGAGCCTGATCGATCAGCATCTCCCATTCAGCCATCTCAGTGTCCTGTACAGTAGATTTCCCCCTGCGGGGTCGCTTGTTTACTGCGTCATTCTGTAACAAATTCACGTCTTGCGGTTGTTGAGACCCCAAGATGCGGAGACAGGAGACGGCGTGAAAGTAAAAATGTATTTAATAAACAAAAAAATTGTGCAATAGTCCACTTTCCATTGCTAATGCCCACTTCTTATTTTCTTTTCCAGCAACAAGCGCGTGAACAAGAAGTGTCCTGGCTGGTGATCTTGGTGCCCCTGTTGTCCTTCTGCATTCTCATTTTCATCCCCGCTTTTGTCTTCCTAATACAAACAACGAGAACGAAGCGCCAGTCTGAGGGGGCTTACAGTCCCAGTTCTGAGGAGCTGGCTGGGGCTCGCTTGGCCATGGACAGAATGCTCAAAGTTCCACCAGAGGAAAGACTCATCTGAACGATAGTCAACAGCAGAAACTGTGACGTTTTTTTTTATTTTATAAAGTACTACAAATCGTTTTGTTGGCTGCAGCCTTCCAGAGGCTACACAATTTGTATTTCATTGTACACAAAGCACATGTACATTATACACAAATTCAAGTATATTATACTCATGTACTTTTGTTTTCTTTCTTTTCTATGATTCACAATCCTTATCTGGGACGAGTACACATGTACATATGCATTCTTTTTTTTCTTTTTTTTAATGTCCTGCCCAGCTTCTCGGGCAAATCATATAGCAGATGTAGATGCCCATATCGGCTGTTCAGATTTCATACATATGCATTCTAACTCGTAAATAAACGTTAGCAAAAGTCAGCTCACAATGGCGGTAATTGGAGTCGCTCTATTTCGCCAATAAAGCGTTCTAAAAAACCTCCATCAACATTTTATACACACACTGTTAGTTTATATGTAATGTAGAAACAGGCACATAATAATAATTAATAATAATAAAATAGTTCCATATTTCGGTCATTTTAAGCATACTGCGGCATATTAATTTTACATACGCATCACGTTTGCTATTTCCTTCAACAGCAACACTACTAATCATGCAGACTTCATGAGAGCCAACGACGACTACTTTGGGAGAAATGAGGATCCAGAACCTTATATTTTTTAACCTGAATATATGGAGGATGAGCAATACATTTTAGAAACTGCATGATAAACAAATCCAGCAAGTAGCAGTATGGCTGCTAAGTGTTGAACATGAAATACAATCTACAAACATAATAGAACGATCACTTACTATACGATATCGGCTCTCACTGGGTTGCCTACTAATAGGATGTGTATATCTCACTGTTTGTTTGAAGAATTAATTATAATCCTCATATTCATAATATCATTTATATTTTATTTTATAAAAAATAAAATTTATATATATTAATTTACACATATTTATACATATTTTTAAAGCTCCCATTAATGTCCTTTTAGCATTATTATTGCACTGGAGAATAATACAATCTGTTGATCAACTTGACATGCATTTTTATTTTCCTTTTAACATAATTAATGAAAAACAGCGCAACATAAAAAGGCATTTCTCCTTTCTTTAAACTTGGACATTTGTCCAAGTTTTTTATTAATGGTCATTTGACCATTAATAAAAAACAACTTAAAGTGCACATCATCTTCCTTGAAACATAGATAGTGAAATAAAGCCTGACATCTGGAGTGATGTTGCTGTCTTCCACACTTGGAGCCATGAATTGTGGAATACTTGTTTTCAGTGGCAGGATCATTGACACAGATGGAGAAGTTTCAGTGCTCAGTAGAGATGTAACAGTTTTGAGGGGTCTAAGCACCCGGAGGACCTCCTCTGCCACTCTCACATCATCATCAGACAGAGTGATGATGTCTTTGACATTTGTCTTCAGGGTCTTGTGGGTCAATGCAGAGTATATAGCTGCCTGCTGCTCCAACATATCATAAGTGGAGTTCCACCTCGTTGCTCAGCTTAATGTTTTTTTGTAGTAACGGTAACTGAGTTACTGAATATAAAAAATAATGCGTTAGATTACTAGTTACCGCCGAAACTAACGGCGTTACAGTAACACGTTACTTTGTAACGCGTTATTCCCAACACTGGACATATCCCACTTTGCACATGAGTTCCATCCATCCATTATCTACCGCTTGTCCCTAATATCACATATTAGTTTCACATTTGAAATTGAATTACTGACTTTTACACTCAAAGTTTATGACTTCCACCTGCATAATTGAAATGACTGAGTGAAATGCTGGTTGGAGGAATACATGCATCTTTTCTCTGACTACAATTTCTTGTATCCTGTCACAAAACCAGTGGTGGTCAACCAAGCCAAGATGGCTGTTGTACTGCAAGCAGTGCGCAAACTATCGGAGTACGCAAGAAAGAGGCTTACATCTTTCCTGCAAAAAAAGCAGATACATGCAAAAAATCTAATTATGCAATTGAACAGATCTCTACACTTTACCAAAAAAATATTTGTCGAGTGATATCAAGGATTATACGTCGGTCGCGTTCCCAGACATATTAAACTATTGTGCTCCAAACATCTTTCTTCACGACAAAACAGAGGAAACTTGGAAAAGCATGGAGGTCTACAACTTCTTTGTGTGTGGCTGGGTCAAGGAAATTAGTATCAAGGCTCTCCCGGATGAATCATGCATTGTTTTTGCTCGAGTAAAGTTGCATTCCATGATTTAACTTTGCATCTAAGCTGCCATGTTTGTTGCTGTTGCACACGCCGTTTACGAGTAGCGTGTTTTTCCCCACCTTTATCAAACTATATATTTTTTTGTAAAATCATGCTCTCTTCCTCCCTTTTTAATTACCTCTCAAGGAACTATGAAGAAACTTTTATCCTATTCACGATTTGAACGATTCGTTCAGCTGAAAACTACAGAAGCATAGGACATTTTTTCTTTGAGAAAGGCTAAATGGCCAAGCTAGTTCATTGAGAACAGAACTAGCTTGACCACCACGCATATTTAACGGGCGGGGACGTGAGCCGAACATGACGTCAGTAAAATCCAAGTAATAAAACATTCTCCTACCGAAAGTCAGGAGCATGTGGCAAACTGGTGAAATCTTTTGACCGCAACTTTCGTCGCTGCTCAGTGACATTCTTTTATCCTGGCCTGCTGCAATGAACGAAGAAAGGTACTGCAGACATGCCATGGAGCGAGTACTTACTGCTAGCCTCAGAGCCAGTCAGAATCTGTCCCTCGTCATGCTACAAAACCCAAAACCAGTGAAGTTGGCATGTTGTGTAAATCGTAAATAAAAACAGAATACAATGATTTGCAAATCCTTTTCAACGTATATTCAATTGAATAGACTGCAAAGAAAAGATATTTAATGTTCGAACTGAGAAACTGATTTTTTTGCAAATAATCATTAACTTAGAATTTAATGGCAGCAACACATCAGAAACACATTGCAAAAAAGTTGGCACAGGGACATTTTTACCACTGTGTTACATGGCATTTCCTTTTAATAACACTCAGTAAATGTTTGGGAACTGAGGAGACCAATTTTTGAAGCTTTTCAGGTGGAATTCTTTCCCATTCTTGCTTGATCTACAGCTTAAGTTGTTCAACAGTCCGAGGTCTCTGTTGTGGTATTTTACGCTTCATAATGCGCCACAAATTTTCAACGGGAGACAGGTCTGGACTACAGGCAGGCCAGTCTAGTACCCCACTCTTTTACTATGAAGCCACGCTGTTGTAACACATGGCTTGGCATTGTCTTGCTGAAATAAGCAGGGGCGTGCGCATACTTGCCAAACTTGAGACCTCCGAATCGGGAGATTAGGGGCGTGGGGGAGCGGGGGCGGTGTTAAGGGGGGAGGAATATATTTATAACTAGAATTCACTGAAATTAAAGTATTTCTTATATATATATAGTACAGTACAGTACACAGTAATGAAAACACAGTTGTTCTACTAACTGTACTGTACTTGCTGCTTACTTAAAAAAAAAAAAACACTTACCTTTCACTATTTGAGTAGCCTTTGTTCTGCCATTTGAGTACTGGCGAGCGATCTCTGAATCCGGGAACGTATCCTTCACGGATTTGTTGAAAACATTCGCAAATGAGAACGGGATGTTGCTTGTAAGGTGGCCCATAATACTGCGTTGCCGCCGCCTTGTGCTTCTCTGACCGTTCATGAGTGACTATATCCATTCGGCCACCGTGTTATGGGTTATAGATAAACCTATGGATAACGGAGACATATATAATAGTCTCCTTTTCAGGTGAGAGGACGCTAAAGGCAGTGCCTTTAGGCACGCCCCCAATATTGTTTGTCCGGCTGGAAATTTTGGACATTACTACTTGCCGTAGTTTTGAAGCAATGCATGATGGGAATCCAGATGTTGTGTGTCAGTGTATTAACGTGCCGGCTGGAATAAACACACGCTGAGAAATAGCTCCGTGCCTGCCTACTTTATGGGTTATACAGGGGCGCCGCTAGGGATTTTGGGCCCCATGAAAATAATCTTTACAGGGCCCCCAACACATCGGCAACATTATAATTTCATCATCATTAGGGGCCTCTCTGGGCCCCCCTCCATCATGGGCCCCTAGAATCCGTCTCCTTTACCCCCCCTTTTCTGCGCCCCTGGGGTTATAGATAAACCTATGGATAACGGAGACATATATAATAGTCTCCTTTTCAGGTGAGAAACGACGCTAAAGGCAGTGCCTTTAAGGCACACCCCCAATATAGTTTTCCGGCTGGAAATCGGGAGAATGGTTGTCCCGGGAAATTTTCGGGAGAGGCACTGAAATTCGGGTGTCTCCCGGAAAATTTGTGAGGGTTGGCAAGTATGGGCGTGCGTCCATGATAACGTTGCTTCGATGGCAAGATATGTTGCTCCAAAACCTGTATGTACCTTTCAGCATTAATGGGGCCTTCACAGATGTGTAAGTTACCCATGCCTTGGGCACTAATACACCCCCATACCATCACAGATGCTGGCTTTTGAACTCTGCGCCTATAACAATCTGGATGGTTCTTTTTCTTTTTGTTCCTGAGGAACAACGTCCACAGTTTCCAGAAACAATTTGAAATGTGGACTCGTCAGACCACAGAACACTTTTACACTTTGCATCAGTCCTACTTAGATGAGCTCGGGCCCAGCAAAGCCGGCGGCGTTTCCGGGTGTTGTTGATAAATGGCTTTCGCTTTGTATAGTAGAGTTCTAACTTGCACTTACAGATGTAGCGACCAGCTGTAGGTACTGACAGTGGTTTTCTGAAGTGTTCCTGAGCCCATGTGGTGATATCCTTTACACACTGATATCGTTTTTTGACGCAGCACCGCCTGAGGGATCCAATGTCACGGGCATTCAATGTTATGTGCAGTGATTTCTCCAGATTCTCTGAACCTTTTGATGATATTACAGACCTTAAATGGTGAAATCCTTAATCAGTTTTTAAAAACACTTTCTTAGTCCTTTTACCAACATCGTGATTTTTAATCATCCCGATCTTAAATTGGGAAAAAAATTAAGCGTTTCATTATGTTAATTATGTTGTTCTTAGACTGTTCAACGATTTGCTCACGCATTTGTTCACCAAGTGGTGACCCTCGTCGCTTCCTTGTTTGTGAATGACTGAGCATTTCATGGAAGCTGCTTTTATACCCAATCATGGCACCCACCTGTTCCCAATTAGCCTGTTCACCTGTGGGATATTCCAAGTAAGTGTTTGATGAGCATTCCTCAACGTTCTCAATCTTTTTTGCCAGTTGTGCCAGCTTTTTCAAAACATGTTGCAGGCATCAAATTTCAAATGAGCTAATATTTTTGGGGTTTGTACATGCAATGCAGGATTACTTCTAAAATGCCCATAAAAAGTAGTACATGTGTCCGCAGGTAGGAGCATGATAACATAAATGTGCAGTGTATGAGAGTGTGATGTCACATCATCATTGCGTTGTGTACACTGAGGCTGACTGTTAGGTGGTCCAAGACCAGCTCTCTTCCTGGCGTGAGGACGAGGTATGGTGATGTATGATGCCCCATATAATACAGACAAAATCCTTCATCACTTTTTAGTTGTACACGCAGTGTTAGTAAATCTCATGCAGTACGCCCACTAATGGTACACGCTATTTTATAGATTGACATGATGTTTACCGCATGGTATTTTGATTTTAGTAAAACAGGCTAATGATACACTGTGTTAATGATACACAAAGTGTTAATACACTGTGTTAATAAAACACATTGTTACACTGTGCTATTAATACCCAATGTGTAAATAAATTATCGGTTATTAATAAATAATGCGTTAATACACTCTTTCAAAACAAAAAAGAACAAATATGTACACTACCGTTCAAAAGTTTGGGGTCACCCAAACAATTTTGTGGAATAGCCTTAATTTCTAAGAACAAGAATAGACTGTCGAGTTTCAGATGAAAGTTCTCTTTTTCTGACCATTTTGACCCCACAAATGTGATGCTCCAGAAACTCAATCTGCTGAAAGGAAGGTCAGTTTTGTAGCTTCTGTAACGAGCTAAACTGTTTTCAGATGTGTGAACATGATTGCACAAGGGTTTTCTAATCATCAATTAGCCTTCTGAGCCAATGAGCAAACACATTGTACCATTAGAACACTGGAGTGATAGTTGCTGGAAATGGGCCTCTATACACCTATGTAGATATTGCACCAAAAACCAGACATTTGCAGCTAGAATAGTCATTTACCACATTAGCAATGTATAGAGTGTATTTCTTTAAAGTTAAGACTAGTTTAAAGTTATCTTCATTGAAAAGTACAGTGCTTTTCCTTCAAAAATAAGGACAGTTCAATGTGACCCCAAACTTTTGAACGGTAGTGTATACAATCCCACATGTGAGGTAGTAACTAACAAAGGAAAACAACCAAAGCAAGACGAAGGTGAAATATACAGTAAAAGTGAACACAAAAATAGGTGAACCTTAACCCCTGCAGTTAAAAAATGACTACAAGGACTTATGAATTCAAATTCATGTGTTTATTGGGTGTCCAGTGCTAAAAGATAGCAAGTATCTGTAGACAATTTTTTTTTAATGCTATTGTCAAGTTAAACAGCTAAAAGTGTGCAAAGAAAACAACGTAAAGCGAACTGTAGTATGCTATAATTCACTGGAGTTTACATTTACATGATTTTCTCTGCATTGTTTGAATTATTTGTCATATGAAGTTTCTCGAAACATAATTAATGATCACAGTTTAGGTTTTAAATTGAGGAATGCTTCATGTGTTTCCTCCAAAGAGGTTGTTCATGCGGCAATGAAATAAAAAGGCAACTCAGAAAAAAGCATAGTGGAGGAAATAAGTATTTGATCCCTTACAAATATATGAGCAGTCCATCATTTTTATGCTAGTTATTATATCTTCATGAGGGAACAAATTCAATCAGCACTTACTTACTCCATTAGATTTACACAAAAGTTTTAGTCAAACGTTTCCCACCTCTTGGGCTCCGCCCTCTTTTGGGGGGCTACAGCTGGTTGAATCATGGTCAGCAGGTCGCCAAACAGATCCTGAGGATTTGGTTTTTCTCCTTCAGCATGAAGCGGTCTTGTAAGGGTGCTGGAAACTGGACTGGGGACAGACATAGAGCTTCTTAAGTTTGAGAGAGTGTAATTAGCGGTGGATGAGTGAGGCAAGGAGATGTATGAGGAAGGGGAAGCCATTGGATAGATAGGCAGACGCGTAGAACTGCCAGGCAGTTGCTGTCTAAATCTTCCTGAAATGGTGGGGGGAATAACCTGTGAATCAGAGAGTGGCTCTGGTGTTTTATGCCAGACAGATTGGCTGAAGAGATTGGATGACATGTCATGAAGTGGTTGAAAGGGAGGAAGGTTCGGTGGAAAAGATCTTGTGGATTCATTATCACCTTCAGCCTTTCCTGACATGAAACTAACGTGTGGGGACTCGTTAAGAGGGTCCAGCAGGCGTATAAATTCCATACCATCCAAAGACTGAACTTCATCTGAAGTTTTGCTCAGGGCTTTCCTAAATTCTTGCCCTCCTCTTTTTGTCACGTCATCATTGCGTTGTGTACACTGAGGCTGACTGTTAGGTAGTCCAAGACCAGCTCTCTTCCTGGCGTGAGGACGAGGTATGGTGATGTTGTCTTGGGTCGAGAAGTCTCGCTCTGCAAGGCCTGAATTTTGACTGCTGTGGGTTTTTTTGTGGGTGTCAAATTGGGCAGATTGAAGTCTTTCGTAGGAAGGAAGCTTGCAAGGTGGAAAGTCTGCTTGATCCTGTCCTTGGCTCAACAACTTGTTGTAAGGGTGGGACGGCTTTAGGCCGGGAAACATTTGTGAGTATTCGCTGAAACTCAGTTCCTTTCGCTGCAAAAACAAAATGATAAGAAACAGGTATTTAAAGCAATAATAATCAAATAATCAAATTCATGTACAATAAAGATTACTTCTCTCTGGCACTCATTTAAGGCAGACGCTTTCCCTTTCGCTCTACTCTTTTTGCACTGCTCTTCAAAATCTAAACAATGGAATTGATCAACTGGACTCTTAACAAAATTGACAAAATCTTGGGTTCGGGGGAGTCAGCCTGTCCTGTCGGAATGGTTGTTTCTGGACTCTTGGGAGAAGCAAAGTGCTGTGTGCGACTAGGGATGGGTATTCATAATATTTTTCCGGTTTTGAGTCCACTTTCGATTCTGCTTAACGATTCGGTTCCATACGGTTCTCTTATCGATTCTTATTTGGAAAAAAAGGGGGAAAAAAGGTGGATTAGCCTTAATTTAGTTTAGTTTAGAGGTAGCATGACCAGACAAAGTCTACAGTGAGGTCACATACATAGCATAGAATAAAAAAGGTACTTTAAAAAAAATAAATGTAATAAATAAATATTCTTCTGTAGAATTTAACAAAATAGATCATGTGGAAATTACACAAGAACGTACCATTTAGTACCATGTGATATTAACCTTTTACATGCAAAGTGATATATATATATATATATATATACATATATATATATATATATATCAATCCTTTATTGGTTACATTTCTAATTATTATGGCTTACAGTTTATGAAAACCTTGAATTGAAAATCTCAGAAAATGTGGGGTTTCAAAAAGTGTAAGCCTGTAGTCAAAATGATAATAAAGGCTTGACTTACCTCACTTTGCATGTAATGAGTTAATATCACATATTACTTTCACATTTAAAGTTAATTGCTGACATTAATGGACTTGCACACAATATGCTATTATTTTGAGTTTCACTTAGGCCTGGACGATATGGCCTAAAATTAAGGTCCCAGATGTATTTTTAGACAGAATTCTATGAATTGGAAGATGCTGGAAGCCGTTCAAGGTACGCCAAAGCTGCCACAAATGATTGAAGGATGCAAGCAGAGCTGTGGGTACTCAGACTTTTGTGACATATATGAACTAAATTGCAAACTGAACAAGATCTTGGAGACGGCGTCTGCTCTGCATGGCAAATATAATGAATTTCAGGACCAGAAATCGACAATTAGAGTGAAAAGTTAAAATGTATTCAACACAAACATTCTAATCTGGATTGTTTTTTCTGGCTGCAAGAGACCTGGCAAGGTCATTGCTTGGGACGGCGTGGCTCAGTTGGTAGAGCGGCCGTGCCAGAAACTAGAGGGTTCCAGGCTCGATCTTCGCTTCCGCCATCCTCGTCACTGCCGTTGTGTGATTGGGCAAGACACTAAACCCACCTGCTCCCAGTGCCACCCACACTGGTTTAAATGTAGCTTAAATATGTAGATAATGGGTTTCAATATGTGAAGCGTTTTGAGTCTCTAGAGAAAATTGCTATATAAATATAATTACTTCACTTCACTGCTTCAAGATTCCCCAAAAAGGACAGTGTAGCAAGGACGCAACAAACTCCTTCTCCGTCTCTCATGGACATACACCTGCTGTTTGTTGACTTTTGTTGGACAGACTGGCTGTGTTATTCTGTTTGCGAGAGAAGATAGCCACTCTGCAGCGTCCACGGAAAATACATGCCACAGACACACGCGCCCTAGTTGCAAGTCTTGAGTTGTATGTTGTAATTTGTACAAACCCTGTTTCCATATGAGTTGGGAAATTGTGTTAGATGTAAATATAAACGGAATACAATGATTTGCAAATCCTTTTGAACCCATATTCAAAGACAAGATATTTGATGTTCAAACTCAAAAACTTTATTTTTTTTTGCAAATAACTATAATAGTTATTATTTGTTATTATATAATAGTAACTTGCAATTTCATGGCTGCAACATGTGCCAAAGTAGTTGGGAAAGGGCATGTTCACCACTGTGTTACATGGCCTTTCCTTTTAGGAACTGAGGAGACACATTTTTTAAGCTTCTCAGGTGGAATTCTTTCCTATTCTTGCTTGATGTACAGCTTAAAGGCCTACTGAAACCCACTACTACCGACCACGCAGTCTGATAGTTTATATATCAATGATGAAATCTTAACATTATAACACATGCCAATACGGCCGGGTTAACTTATAAAGTGACATTTTAAATTTGCCGCTAAACTTCCGGTTCGAAACGCCTCTGAGGATGACGTATGCGCGTGACGTAGACCGGCGAACACGGGTATGCCTTCCACATTGAAGCCAATACGAAAAAGCTCTGTTTTCATTTCATAATTCCACAGTATTCTGGACATCTGTGTTCGTGAATCTGTTTCAATCACGTTCATTGCATTATGGAGAAGGAAGCTGAGCAAGCAAAGAAGAAAGTTGTCGGTGCGAAATGGACGTATTTTTCGAACGCAGTCAGCCACAACAGTACACAGCCGGCGCTTCTTTGTTTACATTCCCGAAAGATGCAGTCAAGATGGAAGAACTCGGATAACAGAGACTCTAACCAGGAGGACTTTTGACTTCGATACACAGACGCCTGTAGAGAACTGGGACAACACAGACTCTTACCAGGATTACTTTGATTTGGATGACAAAGACGCAGACGTGCTACTGTGAGTATGCAGCTTTGGCTTCTAAACATTTGATCGCTTGACCGTATGTGCGCAACTTTTTTTTGCGTATGAACGTAAATTTTTTAAAATATATAAGCTTTATGAACCTTGGGTTAGGTGAACGGTCTTTTGGGCTGAGTGATTGTGTGTGTTGATCAGGTGTTTGAATTGTATTGGCGTGTTCTATGGAGCTAGGAGCTAGCATAGGAGCTAGGAGCTAGCATAACACGTACCGTACCGTACGTGCGCGTCACGTACGTAACTTTTTAAAAATATATAAGCTTTATGAACCTTGGGTTAGGTGAACGGTCTTTTGGGCTGAGTGACTGTGTGTGTTGATCAGGTGTTTGAATTGTATTGGCGTGTTCTATGGAGCTAGGAGCTAGCATAGGAGCTAGGAGCTAGCATAACACGTACCGGACCGTACGTGCGCGTCACGTACGTAACTTTTTAAAAATATATAAGCTTTATGAACCTTGGGTTAGGTGAACGGTCTTTTGGGCTGAGTGATTGTGTGTGTTGATCAGGTGTTTGAATTGTATTGGCGTGTTCTATGGAGCTAGGAGCTAGCAGAGGAGCTAGGAGCTAGCATAACAAACACGCAGGTGTTTTTATACAGGATTAATTTGTGGCATGTTAAATATAAGCCTGGTTGTGTTGCGGCTAATAGAGTATATATATGTCTTGTGTTTATTTACTGTTGTAGTCATTCCCAGCTGAATATCAGGTCACCCCCGGCTCTCACAGCATCTTCCCTATCTGAATAGCTTCAACTCCCCACTAGTCCTTCACTTGCACTTTACTCATCCACAAATCTTTCATCCTCGCTCAAATTAATGGGGAAATTGTCGCTTTCTCGGTCCGAATCTCTCTCACTTCATGCGGCCATCATTGTAAACAATAGGGAACTTTGCGTATATGTTCAACTGACTACGTCACGCTACTTCCGGTAGGGGCAAGCCTTTTTTTTTATCAGATACCAAAAGTTGCAATCTTTATCGTCGTTGTTCTATACTAAATCCTTTCAGCAAAAATATGGCAATATCGCGAAATGATCAAGTATGACACATAGAATAGATCTGCTATCCCCGTTTAAATAAAAAAAAATCATTTCAGTAGGCCTTTAAGTTGTTCAACAGTCCGGGGGTCTCCGTTGTGGTACTTTAGGCTTCAGAATGTGCCGCTCTTCACCCTCTTCACACATGACTGTATAGCCTCTTCAACATCCAATCTCACTGTCAAATATGCCGACGACACCACAGTACTTGGGCTCATCAGCAACAATGATGAGACAGCATACAATGCAGAGGTCCAACAGCTGGCTTCATGGTGTGCTAACAACAACTTGGTTCTTAACACTAACAAAACCAAATAACTAATTGTAGACTTCCGCAGGAAAGGGCAGAGCAAACACCCTCCACTTTTAATTAATAACAATCTAGTAGAAATGGTCAAGCATTTCAAATTCTTAGGGGTGAACATAACAGAAGATCTATGCTGGGACATTAACACTGCTTCTACAGTCGGAAAGGCCCAACAACGTCTTTTTTTTTTGTTTTGAGGAAACTAAAATGCGCAAACATTCCGCAGAAATCAATGGTTAACTTTTACAACTGTGCCATCAGCAGTGTCCTCACTTACGGCTTTTTAGTGTGGTTTGCTAGCTGCACTAAAGCGAATCAACAGGCCCTCCAGCGAGTGGTTAAAGCGGCGGGGAAAATTACAAGGACGATACTCCCAGAGATGAGTGCCATGTACACAACTCGCTGCCTAAAGCGAGTACACAACATCCTGAAGGACAGATACCACCCAGCACATGGCCTCTTCAACCTGCTACCCTCTGGAAGAAGGTATAGATCGATTCGCGCCAGGACCACCAGAATGTCTCACAGTCTGTATCCCCAGGCTGTGAGACTGCTAAATGAACAACCTGCCCCTTTGCTGCCCCGGACCATCTCATTACCTCACTCTTCACCACCTCAATAATTGTGCTCTGGACACTGCATTGCTGCAACATCAACGTAACACCCATCAGACATCTGACTGTTCCCACCCCCACACCCCCTCTATTCGCCATCTTCCTGACAATGCTAAACTGTGAACTATGGTCAACCTGCACTTTAATGCAGTTTCTATGCCGCTGGACAAAGCTCAAATAAAATCTCGTTGACATGTATGACTTAAGTGTTATTATGACAATGACAATAAAGGGATTGATTGATTGATTGATTGATTGATTGCCACACATTTTCAATGGGAGACAGGTCTGGACTACAGGCAGGCCAGTCTAGTACCCGCACTCTTTTACTATGAAGCCAAGTTGATGTAACACATGGCTTGGCATTGTCTTGCTGAAATAAGCAGGGGCGTCCATGGTAACGTTGCTTGGATGGCAACATATGTTACTCCAAAACCTGTATGTACCTTTCAGCATTAATGGCACCTTCACAGATGTGTAAGTTACCCATGTCTTGGGCACTAATACACCCCCATACCCTCACAGATACTGGCTTTTCAACTTTGCGCCTATAACAATCAGGATGGTTCTTTTCCTCTTTGGTCCGGAGGACACGACGTCCACAGTTTCCAAAAACAATTTGAAATGTGGACTCGTCAGACCACAGAACACTTTTCCACTTTGTATCAGTCCATCTTAGATGAGCTCAGGCCCAGCAAAGCCGACTGCGTTTCTGGGTGTTGTTGATAAACGGTTTTCGCCTTGCATAGGAGAGTTTTAACTTGCACTTACAGATGTAGCGACCAACTATAGTTACTGACAGTGGGTTTCTGAAGTGTTCCTGAGCCCATGTGGTGATATCCTTTACACACTGATGTCGCTTGTTGATGCAGTACAGCCTGAGGGATCGAAGGTCACAGGCTTAGTTGCTTACGTGCAGTGATTTCTCCAGATTCTCTGAACCCTTTGATTATATTATGGACCGTAGATGGTGAAATCCCTAAATTCCTTGCAATAGCTGGTTGAGAAAGGTTTTTCTTAAACTGTTCAACAATTTGCTCACGCATTTGTTGACAAAGTAGTGATCCTTGCCCCATCCTTGTTTGTGAATGACTGAGCATTTCATGGAATCTACTTTTATACCCAATCATGGCACCCACCTGTTCCCAATTTGCCTGTTCACAGGTGAACAGGCAAATGTTCCAAATAAGTGTTTGATGAGCATTCCTCTACTTTATCAGTATTTATTGCCACCTTTCCCAACTTCTACACACACACACACACACACACACACACACACACACACACACACACACACACACACACACACACACACACACACACACACACACACACACACACACACACACACACACACACACACACACACACTCGCGCGATGACACAAGAAGCTAGCTGTTCATCAAATTCTAAAGTTAAAGGCCTACTGAAACCCACTACTACCGACCACGCAGTCTGATAGTTTATACATCAATGATGAAATCTTAACATTGCAACACATGCCAATACGGCCGGGTTAACTTATAAAGTGCAATTTTAAATTTCCCGCTAAACTTCCAGTTGAAAACGTCTATGTATGATGACGTATGCGTGTGACGTCAATCGTTGAAACGTAAGTATTCGGACACATTGTATCCAATACAAAAAGCTCGGTTTTCATCGCAAAATTCCACAGTATTCTGGACATTTGTGTTGGTGAATCTTTTGCAATTTGTTTAATGAACAATGAAGACTGCAAAGAAGAAAGTTGTAGGTGGGATTGGTGTATTAGCAGCTGGCTGCAGCAACACAACCAGGAGGACTTTGACTTGGATAGCAGACGCGCTATCCGACGCACGGATGATCGGGTGCAGTCCTTCGTCGCTCCGTCGATCGCTGGAACGCAGGTGAGCACGGGTGTTGATGAGCAGATGAGGGCTGGCTGGCGTAGGTGGATAGCTAATGTTTTTAGCATAGCTCTGTGAGGTCCCGATGCTAAGTTAGCTTCAATGGCGTCGTTAGCAACAGCATTGTTAAGCTTCGCCAGGCTGGAAAGCATTAACCGTGTATTTACAGGTCCATGGTTTAATAGTATTGTTGATTTTCTGTCTATCCTTCCAGTCAGGGGTTTATTTCTTTTGTTTCTATCTGCAGTTAAGCCCGATGCTATCACGTTAGCTCCGTAGCTAAAGTGCTTCGCCGATGTATTGTCGTGGAGATAAAAGTCACTGTGAATGTCCATTTCGCGTTCTCGACTCTCATTTTCAAGAGGATATAGTATCCGAGGTGGTTTAAAATACAAATCCGTGATCCACAATAGAAAAAGGAGAGAGTGTGGAATCCAATGAGCCAGCTTGTACCTAAGTTACGGTCAAAGCGAAAAAAGATGCGATGCGTCCTGCACTGCACTGTAGTCCTTCACTCTCACGTTCCTCACCCACAAATCTTTCATCCTGGCTCAAATTAATGGGGTAATCGTCGCTTTCTCGGTCCGAATCGCTCTCACTGCTGGTGTAAACAATGTGGAAATGTGAGGCGCCTTTCAACCTGTGACGTCACGCTACTTCCGGTACAGTCAAGGCTTTTTTTTATCAGCGACCAAAAGTTGCAAACTTTATCGTCAATGTTCTCTACTAAATCCTTTCAGCAAAAATATGGCAATATCGCGAAATGATCAAGTATGACACAGAATGGATCTGCTATCCCCGTTTAAATTTAAAAAATTCATTTCAGTAGGCCTTTAATGATTATTTGCACACAAAAAAATGTTTATCAGTTTGAACATCAAATATGTTGTCTTTGTAGCATATTCAACTGAATATGGGTTGAAAATGATTTGCAAATCTTTGTATTCCGTTTATATTTACATGTAACACAATTTACCAACTCATATGGAAACGGGGTTTGTATATGACATTTGCTTGCTTTTTTTTCTTGGTCCTCACCCCACCCAGGAGTTCCTGTTCTGTCTACCCCGTAACTGTATATCTGTTCTTGGACATTTAATTTTGTTGTACTTTTGACTGGTGTAGAACCAACAACCTGGTCCTGAATGTCAACAAGACCAAGGAGATCATTGTTGACTTCAGGAAGCATCAGTCCAGCCACGCTCCACTCTACATCAACGGCACAGCGGTGGAGATAGTAAGCAGCACCAAGTTCCTGGGGGTGCAGATAACTGACAATATAACCTGGTTCCTACACACCGGAGCTCTTGTAAAAAGAGCTCAGCAGCGCATGCACTTTTTGCGTCGGATGAAAAGAGCACAGCTCCCTCCCCCCATTCTCACCACATTCTACAGAGGCACTACATCTCTGTAGTGCTACATCTCTGTAGTGCTGACCAACAGCATCTCTGCCTGGACTGGACCCTGCAATGCCTCAGACTGGAAGCCTCTCCAGAGAGTGGTGAGGACGGCGAAAAAGATCATCAGGACTCCTCTTCCTCCTATCCAGGAGATCGCAAAAAGCCGCTGCCTGACCACGGCTCAGAAAATCTGCAAAGACTCCTCCCACCCCCATCAAGGACTGTTTTCACTGCTGGACTCTAGAAAGAGGTTCCGCAGCCTCCGAAGCAGAACCTCCAGGTTCTGTAACAGCTTCTTCCCTCAGGCCGTAAGACTCTTGAACGCATCATAATTAAATTATCCCCTCAACTCCCCCCAAAATGGATTAACTCGCTGGAATAAAAAAAAGACAATATAACATTCATCCATAAATGTGAACGCATGTGAAAAAGTGCAATATATTTATCTGTACAGTAATCTATTTATTTATTTATTTTTATTTATATATATTTATTTATTGTATATATTATTGTATATATATTTATTTATTTATATATGCACCTTATTGCTTTTTTATCCTGCCCTACCATGAGCTTATGTAACGAAATTTCGTTCTTATCTGTGCTGTAAAGTTCAAATTTGAATGACAATAAAAAGGAAGTCTAAGTCTAAGTGCTATGACAAAGTTCCATCCATTCCATCCGTGAGAGACAAGATCGAATTGGGGGCCGATATTTGCCTTTAACTGATATTCACCTTTGCATCTTTTAGCACATAATAGTAGTGTTTCATGAATTCCAGTAGGGTGTGTGTCTTGCCAAATCACTCGCTTGAATTTGAGACCATGCTGCAAGGAACGCGTCGGTTATCCACAGTGTGAAGCCCCACATTATCACTGGAGGACTAGAAGACAAGGAATGGCTAAGCATGTTTCACACACACACACACACACACACACACACACACACACACACACACACACACACACACACACACACACACACACACACACACACACACACACACACACACACACACACACACACTCGCGCGATGACACAAGAAGCTAGCTGTTCATTGTAAAGTATGGGTGATCGATCCAGATGTCAATAATATTATACCCAGTATAATATATTTAGTATATAAACGATACTTAAGCGGTTAGATCGATATTTTTCTTTTACTTGTTAGTATTATTATTATCACAAAATAATTTTTTGGTGGTTTTTGTTATTGTTTGCAAACTCAGGGGGTACGTCTCTGGAGAGGCTTTGAGGGAAAAACCCAAACGATTTAAATGGTTGCAAATAGTAGTTTTTGATTTTGTTTAGTTATTGTGCATTACACTTTATTTTGTTAAATTGTATGTAGTATTTAATACCACAAATGTATTACATCATTTGATTTACAACAACACTAGCAAATTCGAAATTCAATAAGATATGCTTTATATTGTGTTTACTTTAATTACTTGCTAAAACATTTTCACCTCTATAATCTATTGTCAAAGTATCAGATTGGGACTCAAAATCAGATCTGAGGCCAAAACAGTTTGGGAAATTGCTAGTAGAGGTGTACTCCATCATTATGGTTTGTGCCTCAGATTTATTTTGGGTACAGTAAGGAAACAAAATGCAACACATACATCTCTTTAAATGATTTTTAAAATGAAACATAAAAAACTGAAGACTTCTGGCATGTACTTCCCATTCTCAAAAAAAACAAGAAAAATAACAATAAAAAGTGTGTTAATAGTTATTTGTAGTAAAGTTCATTATTATTGGAAGTACAGCATTAATAGTTCCAGTTTGTTCCCTATCTTTACTGAACAATTGCGGAAAGAAAGAGGAGACTTTAACCAAATATGTGTTTTTTTCAAGTTCTAGCTTCTCCTTGGCACTATCACTCGCCAAAGATTGGACTACATTCATCACCAAGTGGACATATACACCGTGCGGCCAAACAATCTCTGTACCAAAATCTGATTACGAATACCTGTAACGTTACATCCATTCTGTCAAAAAAAAAAATTTCTAAGTGGTGCCATCAGGAGATGATCTGGTCAATAAATGCATAATTTGCTAGTATTGTTGTAAATCAGAAGATGTATTAAATTTGTAGTATTGAATATATTTTTTGAACAAAAAAAGTGTTGCATGCACAACAACCAAACAAAAAGATACAGCTATTATTGGCACCCATTTAAATTGTTTGTTTTTTGCCATCAATGTCCTTATTTCCTGAGTTTGTAAACTATAATAAAGAAAAACTATTCTATGATAATTAAAAAAACAACTTTCTAATCAATGTAGTATCGACCGTATACTGGTACTTGATATACTTGGTATTGGCTTACTCTTGTTTACGTTCAAGAGATTTAGCCTAGCGATGAGCGGCTTCTTGTGTCTTCTTATGCAGTGCTTTGAGAAAAAAGAGGAACATTTCTATCAGCACAAACTGCTGCCAAGCAAAACCCAAATAGACCTTTTGTAAATCGAGAACACATTTCCTGCAATTGAGTGTATTTCTACACTATATTTTACATTTACATGTATTCTTGTCTACCAACCTCTTTTGGCTGTTTTTTTTTTTGACACTTCCATGTTCCATGTAATGTGCCACATCATTTTTAATTTTTTTTTTCTAGTAGATAAAGACAAAATGAGACAAAACTTACCACAATAAACAAGTGTACACTCAATTACCATCACCAAAATAGCAATATAAAATGTATGAATATATATCAAAGCACATATAATGTTATCAGCTAAGGTAATAGACATGCATCACTGAAAGGTGGAGAAAATATTTTTAAAACATAGCATTTTAATCATATTCTAACAATTATTAAAGTCCCAAATTTTCACCGTGATTATTTATTTAAGTTTATCTTTTTCATATTTATCACGGTGAAACAGGGGTTAATACGTGTGCCTCACGATAAGAAAGTCCTGGGTTTGATCCCCGGGCTCGGGGTCTTTCTGTGTGGAGTTTGCATGTTCTCCCTGTGAATGCGTGGGTTCCCTCCGGGTACTGCGGCTTCCTTCCACCTCCAAAGACATGCACCAGGGTTGCTGATTGGCAACACTAAAATTGGCCCTAATGTGTGAATGTGTGTGTGAATGTTGTCTGTCTATCTGTGTTGGCCCTGCGTTGAGGTAACGACTTGTCCAGGGCGTACCCTGCCTTCCGCCCGAGTGCAGCTGCGATAGGCTCCAGCACCTCCCACGACCCCGACAGAGACAAGTGGTAGAAAATGGATGGATGGATGGATATTTAAAATATTTCATTAAAGCTGATACATATAACATTGAACACCAAATACACATAATATAACTATTCTTCTTTGTTTGGATAAAGATTTTCATTAGAGGTGTAACCACTATACAGTTGGGCAAGTGTTTAACAGTCAACTGACCAAGCTCTCGTCCACAGCTGCCAGACCACGACTCCCATTAGGATGGGACATGGTGTTATGATGTGGTCTACAGTTTGCACCACACTCACATGTCACAGATGAAGCCATACCCCATTTGCACATAGTTGAGCGGAAGAGGCTGACACGAGTGAGAAGGCGATTAAGCCTGACCCAAGCAGGCCTGGGAAAGCATAATCCCGGTGGTGATGTACTGGCCTCAGGGATGTAATCATGGAGTCTGCAAGAGTTTTACCGCCATTCCATGTTCCATTTGTAGTTTGCTACAATGGTGTTTGACTGGTTAAAGTCATTTAGCAATTCCAGTGCAGCAGGATTTAAGCTTCCGGTGTCCTCTAAGAGGAGACAGAAGACAGTCACGAAGAAGGTCCCCAGGCTCCAGTGCTCGGCGTGCTAGAGACAGTGTGGCTCTCTTGCGACGAAGCTCAGATGGTTGAATACCTGCTAAAATGGAAAGATTGTCCGTTGTTGTGGGACGCAGGCATCCAGTGACTAAACGCAAAGTGTTGTTAATTGGCTTATCTACAAAACTAAGCAGGTGTGCAGTACAGAGTGGACCAAGGCAAGGGTGGCTGTACGAAGTGTAACACTGCCAGCACCCCAGCTGGATCCAGCCAGTCGTCTCAAAAGCCAAACGCGTGTTGTTAGCTTTTTGCGCAGTGACTCAGGTGTCCGCGAAACGTGAGTGCCCTGTTCAACCTAATGCCTAGATATGTTAGTTTGGCAGAAAAGGGTAGAGGACGTCCTTAAAAAGTGATGTTAAGCTCATGTTGTGCCTCCCTGTTGTAAAGGCGCAAGGCTGCCGTCACTGTTTTGGTTACACTGAGCTTCAACTTCCATTTCTGGAGATAAGTGGATAAGGTCGCTATGTCCTGGGTAAGAGACCCCTCTAACTCCTGACAGTTTTTCGCACGATGCATCTGAATAGTCATCTGAATATGCAAACTTTTTGGCAGTTGTTACTGGCAGATCATATGTGTAGATGTTAAATAAGAGGGGAGCCAGGACTAATCCCTGAGGGACGCTAGGGATGATGCTCGAAACCGGTTTTCCCGGTTGTTCGATAAGAAAATAACCGAGTCCTCGGACTCGAACCCCTTTTTGAGAACCGGTACCCATTATCGAGACCACTATAGTAAAGAAAAAGAGTTGGTTCTTTATTCGAATCCCTGGGAACGAATCTCAAATGGGTAGTGTTATGCCCATTTGATTGTAGACTCTTACTGACACCTTGTGGCGATATGCAAATACTACGCGTCATTAGTCTGGCCACTTCCGGGTTGGCAAGTCAGTTCAGTTCATGAGACAATTGAGAAGTAGACAAGTTGTGTTAGCTCTTACAAGCCTTGGAAAAGATAAGTCTGTAAGTAAACTGTTTAACTTGTTTATGTAACTCAATATTAAGGTGGAAAGTGGTTAAATTTAAAACTAAGATGTTTATTGAAAAACGATTTTTGTTTACTGTTTCAATGGATGATTTGAGGACTTAAAATGGCTGCCAGTCGTGTATTTCCACCAAAAAAATTAGAATAACAGTCCAGTGCAAGACAAAAGTAAAGATAGGAAAAGACAAAGCAAGATCAACAACAATAAAGAGCCTAAATGGATTAATCTGCTTTGGAACTTTATTAGACCTCTTGGATTGTTTGTTAGCTGTCTGCCTGTGTGTGTAGTTAGTATGTTCCAATAGCAGCAGAAGTGCACTTTTTGGAGAGCTGTATTATTTTCAGTTTGTGCCCAAGGGACTGATTTTATTCAACACTATATTATTATTTATACACCTATAGTGATCACAGAGACAGGTTGTTTTTGTGTTACTGTATATATTTGTTTTTCTGAAAAATCCCACTTAATATACTTTGGGTAACAACAGTCAATATTTATTTATTTTATTTTTTTAGGGGGGTAACAATCAATATTTAGTTATTTATTCAATTTTTTTTTTTCCTATAAAATAAAAGTGAGCTTTTGTTAAACCAAATATTGTGGTTTTTTTCCATATACAACAATCTATCTCGATTCGATAAGAGAATCGATAAGGAATCGGTTCGATAAGAGGATTCGATAATAGGCTCGAACTCGATAATTTCTTATCAAACATCATCCCTAAGGGACGCCATTTCTCAAATGTTGCAACCTGCTTTTTGGGCCATCACTAGTGGTAAGGGTGAACCTGCGGTTTTGGACGAGTTCCATGATCAAAGAGACCATGCGCATGTCCGGCAGTAGGCGCAAAGGCTTGCAGGTAAGGCCACGGTACCAAACGGTATCGTAGGCTGCTGTAAGACCAACAAACACAGCACCTGTTTATCTTAATTGTGCAGTTTATATTATGAAAAATAAGTTAACATTTTTAGGAGGTTTCATGAAATTATCACTTTACCTGGTAATGCATATAGTTTGTCGTCTCAAAAAGTCAATCAGTTCCTTGTGTTTCAATCCAGCAACATGATCTTTGAGTGCGACACAGCCACGTTTCCCCTAAATTAATTCCTTGCGGCAAATTTAACATTCTCAAAGTCAGGTTTATCCATCTTGTCATACACAAGACTTGGTTGTGTTTTATCAACAGTGTTTTCCAGCTAAGACCACCGGCAGAGATTTTTAACTCCCGCATCAATTTTCGTAACATCAGACTTCCAGTTACCTTTTGCCATGTTCGTTCTTTGTTTATGTTGCGCTCGCAACCTCACTTATACAGCACAATTAATGATAAGGATGTTAAACGTTACTGAAGTCTGTCTGCGTCATCGCCATTAGTCATCCAAACAAAAATGTCGGATACCTAAGGTAGCTGAGAAAGGTCACAACAAATGCAAACACCACCAGACAAAATAACAAAGCCACAACACAACAACTTTCAGCTACAGCACTATCGCCAAAAGCCACAAAACAAAAATATAAAACCGCAACACACAAAGGACGCAATGGAAATGACAGAGGAGCAAGTTACGCCGATGGATCAGGTGTGGCTGAGGCGGAAGGTTAAAAACTGTGTAATGAACATAGTATAGTCGCCATGTTCGTCTTACTATGTTTAGCTTGCAAACTTGCTTGTTCCTAGTTTACGTTGTTAAAATTCAGAAAATAACCAAAATTCTAACATTTTCTTTACATTACAATTTTTTTACATTTCATAAAAAAACGCAGAAGTGATATTTTGATGGCAAAATATTAAAAGCATTTCTGCATATTCACGACATTCCACAGGCCTGTGTATAGTGTAGCATGTTTAACTGTTCATTGTCCTGTAATCCTGCAGTGATAATGGTACTACAAACTTTTTTTTTTTTTCAGAGAATTAGTAACACTGTGGACGGACATTAGACAACGTATTTGTTTTACCTTGCTCTCACTTTCGAGCTGTTGTTCTGGCAAGTTATGCACCTATCTGGAATACGTGCAACTCCTGCATGTGTGTCACAAGGAATAGTGAAATTTAATTGTGCCCTGAGCGTGCTCCCTTTTTAAGAAATCTTTCATGTGAGGACAATCGCCATGTAAACACTGGGAAACAGCTGCGGATCGGGACATCTACTGTAGGCAGCTGCACAACCATGGCAAACAATAACTTGACATTTTTCCTGACAAGACTTGACATTTTTAAAAAGTTGATATCTGATCTATAGCGGTGTATAAATGTAAAACCAATATTGTTACTGATGGGTGTCAAATATGCGCTAAATTTGAAGATGAATTGTCAAAGGTAATATTTTGAAAAACTCAAATGCTTTTACGAATCAATATGTCTCTGACCTCACAGGTGAACTTGGCTTGGAGCGCTTCACAGTCCTGTAGAATCCTGAGGTCCTCAAGACTTTTAGCCAGAGGAAAGGGTGGACTCTCATGCTCGTCTAGGCAGCTGAAGATGCTGGCCAATAAGCTGACGTTAGAGAGGTTTTCCTTGGGTGGGCTGGGCGGAGCTGTGTGTGGACCAACGTGACAATCTCTTTCTTCAATGCACTCAACCTCTTTGAGTGAGTGGTATGGCTGTAACCTGCACAGACCAAAACTTTTTAATAAGGAATTACATTTAAAGTATGCAACATTATTCATCTGTCTTTGTAATCTTTCATTTATTTAAATCTTCACCCAATTTAGGTCACATACAAAGCTCCAAATAATTATATGCCATGATTTTGTAACTAATAAAAATATAAACCATCCATCTTTTTATGTAAGCTTATCTTAACAGAGAGACACACTGTAAAACAGTTGTCCCTAACATCCGGTCCGTGGACCGGTACTGGTCCGTGCCGCGTTTGCTGCTGGGCCGCACAGAAACATTAAGTAATTTGTAAACTACTGCATTTTCTCCGACTTAACTTTCGCTTGTCCCAGTAAACACACGAATAGCTTGTTTATAGATGTATATTACAACTCCTGATAGGAAGTCACCATTTGATATAGTACATTAATGCTTATTAATGACCATATAAAATGTTAATGTGCCAAATTGTAGCCAAAGGCTACTTTCCATCTGCAGTTCCCAGAAAGGCTTCTTAACCTTTTTGACCTCGGTGCCCAACTTTTGTCTTTCTCTTCTCTAATATTTACACTAAAATAGTAATCTTACTCTTGATTTTGATCATTTTCAAAATTATATCTAACCTACTTACAGTTTACAAACCTGTCAATTGATATAAAAGCATGTGTCAATCACAAAGATTATTATTAATTTATCAAAAAACCTTAAGCTCAAGTCACGCTGATTAGAAAAAGTACTAATCAAATAAACAATACATACTGTACATACAATACGTATTATGTTGTGCTAAAATAAATAAGCTATATTAACAATAAATATGTTTCTTAACTAAACTGTCAGTTACATTAAAGTGCAAATGAAAATACAGTGTCACCACTTTAGTTATAATGTTTGCCCTTAAGAAATTGCTCTATGACATTAACGCTAGAGGTTTTCTGTTTGTTTTATATTGTCATTACTGCCACAAGTGGTGGAAAAGTGTATTACAACTAAGTACCGCTGCGGCCTATATGGATCACAGCTGAAAAACAGATATATTACATTCTAGAGGGCGCTCGAAACCCAACAATGGGCTTTAGGCTTAAGAAACACTGGTAACGTGCCGGGGACCATCTCTTCACAAAGAAACACGCCCAGGGCTCCCACGAGTTGATTTTTTATGCTCATTTTCTGCCACACATGGAAAGCCGGTCTGTGAAAATAATGCATACATTAAACCAGTCCTTGGTGGAAAAAAGGTGAAGGATCCCTGATGTAAAACATAAATAAGTTTAGAAATTAATTTGTATTTGATTGAGTGAAGTAGGTATTTAATCCCGGAGCCCCAACAGAGTGGTTATGCATGCATGAAACAGATAAAGAAACTATTTCTAATTTTAGTTCATTATGTGTATAAAATACACCTGTCCCACAAACACTCTCTTCATTCAAACCTCTACACCACAATGGGAATGACCAAAGAGCTGACCTCAGGGAAAAGATTGTAAACCTACACAAGACTTGAATGGACTACAAGTTTGACAATAGAAATGCAAAATGGAGGTGTTTGTATACAGAGAAATGTTGAATATGGATCCATAACAACATCACGATTGTCAAACATGGCGGTGCAAACATTCTACTTTGTAATGTTTCTCTCACCAAACTTCATACTGACATGTTGGCAACCCTGCTGGCCAACTACAAAAAAATCACAACTACACTACGACAAGTACTACATTTATAAGAAACGACAAATACACTACTACAAGTAGTACATCTACGAAAAACAACAAGTACACAACTCCAATTAATCCAATAACAAAACACTGCAAGTACTCTACAACAAGTACTACAACTGTAAGAAACTAAAAGTACACTACTAAAAAGTATTACAACTACAGTACTACAAGTACTACAACTACTAGAAACTATAAGTATACTACTAAAACTATTAGCACACTACCACAAGTACTACAACTACAATAAATTACAAATACACTACTTCAAGTAATACAAGAAACTAAAAGTGCACTAGTACAAGTACTACAATTACAAGGAACTAAAAATACACAACTGCAAGTACGACAACTAAAAGTAACTAAAATACACTACTGCAAGTACTACAAGTACAAACACACTGCAATAAGTACTACAACAAACTACAAATATACTACTTCAGGTACTACAACTACAATCACACTACAAGTACTAAAACTACAAATAACTACAAGTACACAACTAGAAGTACTACAATTACAAAAAACTAAAAGTACACTACTGCAAGTACTACTCCTACTACTACTACAAGACACAAGTGCACTACTGCAATTAGTACACCCTATACCTTAATCAAATACTAATTATAGTTTATTTCATGTTTTGTTATATTCTATTTATCTGTTAACATACAGTATCTACCATAAACATGAAAGATTGTTTATTGGTTATATCTGTTAAAGGCCTACTGAAACACACTACTACCGACCACGTAGTCTGATAGTTTATATATCAATGATGAAATCTTAACATTGCAACACATGCCAATACGGCCGGGTTAACTTATAAGGTGCAATTTTAAATTTCCCGCTAAACTTCCGGTTGAAAACGTCTTTGTATGATGACGTATGCGAGTGACGTCACTAGTTAAACGGAAGTATTGGTACACCTTTGAATCCAATACAAAAAAGCTCTGTTTTCATCGCAAAATTCCACAGTATTCTGGACATCTGTGTTGGTGAATCTTTTGCAATTTGTTTAATGAACAATGAATGCAAAGAAGAGAGTTGTAGGTGGGATCGGTGTATTAGTGTATTAGCGGCTGACTGTAACAACACAACCAGGAGGACTTTGACTTGGATAGCAGACGCGCTAGCCGACGCTAGCCGCCGACCGCACGGATGATCGGGTGAAGTCCTTCGTCCTTCCGTCGATCGCTGGAACGCAGGTGAGCACGGGTGTTGATGAGCAGATGAGGGCTGGCTGGCGTAGGTGGAGCGCTAATGTTTTTATCATAGCTCTGTGAGGTCCCGTTGCTAAGTTAGCTTCAATGGCGTCGTTAGCAACAGCATTGTTAATCTTCGTCAAGCTGGGAAGCATTAACCGTGTATTTACATGTCCAGGGTTTAATAGTATTGTTGATTTTCTGTCTATCCTTCCAGTCAGGGGTTTATTTCTTTTGTTTATATCTGCATTTGAGCCCGATGCTATCACGTTAGCTCCGTAGCTAAAGTGTTTCGCCAATGTATTGTCGTGGAGATAAAAGTCACTGTGAATGTCCATTTCGCGTTCTCGACTCTCATTTTCAAGAGGATATAGTATCCGAGGTGGTTTAAAATACAAATCCGTGATCCACAATAGAAAAAGGAGAAAGTGTGGAATCCAATAAACCCTTGTACGTAAGTTACGGTCAGAGCGAAAAAAGATACGTCCTGCACTGCACTGTAGTCCTTCACTCTCACTTTCCTCATCCACAAATCTTTCATCCTCGCTCAAATTAATGGAGTAATCGTCGCTTTCTCGGTCCGAATCTCTCTCGCTGCTGGTGTAAACAATAGGGAAATGTGAGCAGCACTCCAGCTTGTGACGTCACGCTACTTCCGGCAGGGGCAAGGCTTTTTTTTATCAGCGACCAAAAGTTGCAAACTTTATCATCGTTGTTCTCTACTAAATCCTTTCAGCAAAAATACGGCAATATCGCGAAATGATCAAGTAAGACACAGAATGGATCTGCTATCCCCTTTTAAATAAAAAAAATTCATTTCAGTAGGCCTTTAAATGTACAAATCCTGAAGAGAATGACATCATTATTTCTCTTTGATAAGAGTAATGTGGAAGCTGAAACTGTAACTTAAATTTTGTAAAACCATCAATGTTCTCTTTATGCCCAATTTCAGTAATCGATTGCACTTTGTGTATTTGGACAATAACACCATCTTCACAAGTGTGTCGGTTCAAGATTACAACTGCTATTAAAAGGAATATTTTAACAGGCCTAAAAAACATAGCTTATTTATTTTATTAAACGTTTTAGGTGTTTGGCGACAGACTTTGAGGATTGTATGACTACTGTAGGAATAAATTCATACTACCTTGACAAGCAGTGATGTAAATATGCAGTATCACACAAAAGCGAGTACAATGTTCACATTTCAACTATTTTACTTTACACACGTGAACATTAGCTTACAACTGGGATGAATTGAAAGTGTGTAGTACATTACTCTTACTTTCTTTCTTTTTATTAGGTCAGTTTAAGGTAGACAAGATTTCAATGCTTAATTTGCACTTAACACCTGTCTGAAACAATCTAACTGGTGGATACTTGATTGCACATTCACAAGCATTTAATTGCTGGTTCATAATCCACCCAGAATTCAGTGTTGTGTGTACAGAATTTAAGTAGACTTACTGGTCATCAGGACTTTCCAGACTGTCATTACTGGTTTGTTTCTTCAACAGCGTGGGTGACGGTGTCTGCAAAAGTGAACAAAAACAGATGTACAAATATTTGACAGCACGCTGCTATTCAAGAGGATCATTTTTCAAAACCACCAGCAAGAAAAATAGGTACAACGAGCAAGAAATTTAGATACCCATAAAAATAATTATTTTTGACACTTATCCACGGTGCCTCTATACGCTACGCAGGCTCGCTCATCTCCCTCCAAGCCCTCTTGCTATCTTGACATTGACTTCTTTGATTTCGGAACAACATTTGATGCAATTATTTGATCTGATTGAAGAAATACAAGGTATAAGGTAAAAAGCTTCCCAGCATGCTTTAGGTTAGCGTTGATTGCACCATTACGGGACATCGTAGTTTGAGTTGATGATCCTCTTACGTTCTGTTCTGTCAGGGTGTTTCTAAGCTGGTATTAGCAAATGAAATAAGTATTATATATAATAAAGCATTAGAAGATTGCCTCTAACCATTTCCTGTGTAACTCAAGTGAATCACCTACCAGCACACGAATAGGAAAAAAAAATCCTACTTGAGTGATAACAGATGAATAATTTAGTTTTCGAAGAATATGTACAGAACAAAGTATGACAGCTTTCAAAAATGATCTGAGAAAATAGAGTTGGGACAATGTCTACAGGGAAAATTATGTAGATCATGCATACGGTATTTTTTTAATACCTTTGAGATGCTTTATGACATACACTGTCCATTGAAACAACTTAGTAAGAAGCAAAAGAAAAATAATCAACATGGATGAAAAAGGATTGAAAAATGCTTGCAAAAAGAAGAATACATTATACAGAACGTTTATAACACAAAGATCTACAGAAGCAGAAAACAAGTACAAAACATATAAGAACAAGCTAACTGGCATATTACGAACATGTAAAAAATAAACTACTATTCTATTGGACAAAAACAATATGAGAGCAACATGGGGCATCCTAATTAGCATTATTAAAAATGGTGCTAAAAAGTACTATCCTAAATACTTCTTAGATGGAAATGTAAAAAATTACAATATGAACGAAGTAGTGAAAGCTTCAATAAGTACATATGGAGGAAAATATTCTAGATATACCCAATCAGTTGAGGACTTGACCTAAGATAGAAACCCCTACTCAATGTTCCTCGAAGGAGTGACAAAAGAGGAGATAATCAATATTGTGAAAAAAGATAAATCCAAGACCTCAACTTATTGTAACGAAATTGATATGGAAATTATAAAAAAGGTTATTGAAGAGATTTCAGAACCTTTAACATATGTCAGCAACCTATCATTCCAAACAGGCAAATTCCCAGATAAAATGAAAATAGCAAAAGTCGTACCAATTTATAAGACTGGTGACAAACACCAGTTTACAAACTACAGACCTGTTTCTCTACTTCCACAATTTTCTAAAATTATTGAAAAACTGTTTGACAACAGATTAGACAAATTCATAAATGAAAACAAAACACTCACAGACAACCAATACGGATACAGAGCCAATAGCTCAACATCAATGGCATTAATCGAAATAACGGAATAGATCACCGATGCAATAGATAGCAAAAAATGTGCTGCTGCAGTGTTTATGGATTTAACAAAAGCATTTGACATAATTAATCATAGCATCCTAATAAACAAATTAGAAAGGTATAGAATCAGAGGGTAGGTTTTGAACTGGGTTAGAAGCTACTTAACCAACAGGAAGCAATACGTGAAGATAGGCGAACACACTTGTACAGGGCTGAAAATATTTTGTGGCGTACCACAGGGATCAATACTTGGACCAAAATTGTTCAATCTTTATATAAACGACATTTGTAAAGTTACAAAGGACTTACAAGTTAGTGATATTTGCAGATGATACAACTGCGTTTTGTTCAGGAGAGAACACACAAAAGCTAATACAAATAATAACAGAAGAAATTAACAAATTAAAAAGATGGTTTGACAAAACAGACTATCTGGGAATCTCAGTAAAACTAATATAACGTTATTTGGTAACAGTAGAGGGGAAAGTCAAACACAAATACAAAAATATTTTGAAAGGGTAAAATAAAACACATTTTTGGGTGTAATAATAGATGATAAAATGAACTGAAATGTAAAAATTATACAAAATAAAGTGGCAAGAAACACGTCAATAATGAATAAAGCAAAACATGTTCTGGACCAAAAATCACTCCATTTTCTTTACTGCTCACTAGTGTTACCATATCCGAGTTATTGTGTAGAAATATTGGGAAACAACAACAAATGTGAACTTTATTCACTAATGGTGTTACAAAAAAGATCAATTAGAATACACAATGTTGGATATAGAGAACATACAAACCCTATATTTATTGAATCACAAATATTGAAATTCAACGATTTGGTGCATTTGCAAAAAGCTAAAAAATATGTACAAAGCAAACTACAACCTGCTACCCAAGAATGTACAACAATTATTCTCAACAAAAGAGGAGAAAAATAACCTTAGAGGAAAATCTAATTTAAAACATTCAAACATACGAAAGCATTTTCGTATGTGGAATTAAAGTATAGTAGTAAATTATAAGTACACAGAACAGTAATTATGATGAACATCTTGAACCCTTTTTTTTTCTTTTGAGATAAAGATTATTTATGTATTTAATATTTGTTTACTTACTATGGTACATTATGCATTCATTATTTATGTATTCACTGTTCTGTTCCAGAGAACAGGGAAATAAGATAAAATTGCTATGGTAAGAAAAGGGGTAGGATTAAAGTTAAGTTAAATTTAAAGTGCCACTGATATGGGAGGTGAGGGGAGCAGTGAGCAGCAGCGATGGCCGCGCTCGGGAATCATTAAATAAGCTTAGTTACCTCCTACTCCTTTTCGGATGTGCTGTAAACAACTGGAAATATTTGATGCATTACATTGTATCGTACGCATGTTCGAAATAAAGTGAAACTGAACTGATCCTCGATTTACAAACCACTTTATTTTGCAAACTTTTCGATTTATGAACTTTTAGATAAAGCCAAATAAATATGCCTCTGTGTGCAAACCATGTCTCTGTGTACGAACGCTTCATTCAAGCGCATTACAACATTGCTACAAAAGCGGAGCGTCCCACTTATATCACAGCAGAAGAGAAGACACTATCTCTCCTCTTGTTCCACCTCAGTGACTTCTGTGTGTGTGCCCGCGTGTTGGCAGAGCAGCACATACATACATACACTTTTTATTTTATTTTATTTTACGAAATAGATAGTTGATCAATTACTTCCTTGTTATGTTTGTTTGATTTACAGTACTGTACAGCACTTTATATTGTGTTCAAAGTGTGCCAATCTTCACCAAAATTTCGACTTTTGTCGAGGCTGGAACCCATTATTCATGTTTACATTCTTTCTTATGGAGGCATTTGTTTTATTATACAAACTTTTTGATTTACAAAGCCTGTCCAAGAACCAATTAAAGGGGAACTGCACTTTTTTGGAATTTTGATTACCATTCACATTCATTATGAGAGCCATGACGACGGATGGATTTTTAAAAATCCATTCTAAATATTAAATCAATTCGATCAAAAGTCTGCTTACAATGGAGCTTATGGGAGCCGTTCAATTCTTCCTATAGAACCCCTTAAAAAACATCCACACACCTCCATTAGGGTTTCATAAACATGATGTAAGATGGGTAAGCCTTGAAAAAAGTGATGAGTAAGCCTTGAAAAAAGTCGTAAACTAAGCTACAAGTTAATCTCGATTATGCTATGCTATGCTACAGAGAAGCTTTCCCCAGAGAATTGTAGCAAGCTACACTACAAGCAACTCGGCAAAAGTAGCTTGCTACATCAAAGCTACATTTAACAGCATTACTATTTATGGGCCCACATTTATAATATCAATGTTAATGTAACTGAGAGTGTACACATAGACCCAATAGGGATCCATTACTATTACTATCTGTCATTTAGCTGGGGACACCCTACAACTACATCTATGGGTACCTGCACCCCACTGTATGTATTTATTTAGTTTGCCTTTTCTTTGGCCCACCCTTCTAATGTTATTCATTTTCTCTACCTACAGTAAAAAACAGCATCTATCTATATCTTGACACAAAAAACAATGACTTGTGTGTTGTTTGGGAACAGTTGCTGATGGTTATTTGCAGTAAAACTTTTCATGAACTCAACTCACCTTAATGCGTATTCCTAAATTTGTGTTCCAAGTCTTCGATGAAGAGAGCAGTTATGATTTTGGTTTACAGAGTAAACAACTAAAAACTGAGGTTTTGGGCATTGTTTTCGCTAAACACATACATTCTAAATATGGCTAAGAACACACATTATTGTGGGTGTCCTGCACGTCATCTTCATTACTAAAGGAAAAATCTAATCTACGGGAGAGAATTCCTCTGACATTTTCAAGTATGTTTTAGTTTGTCTTTTTTTGAGTCGTCAGCTTGAAGCATCCCTCTGTCTCCGACTCCCTCGTCGTCATGTGACATGAGTGACTGTTATGATTTTGCTTAACTAGTTTCGACGACCTGCCTTATCTTGCCTCTGATTGCCCAATCTGTAATGTTTCACCCTAACCTTAGCCAATTGTGAGTAATCTTACGAACACCAACAATCATCATGGATTTTCTCTGAGTGTATAAAAATACACTTTCATCCAGATCGCTGTATTTTCTCTATATTTTATTTTTTTTGTCCTGTCTTTTTTGTTTTTATAGCTTGTAGCTTTAATGTAAGGTACCTTGCTAAATGGGTCTAAGAGTAGCTAAGCAACAGGAAAAGCTACTTGTTAAAAAAGTAGCTAAGCTACAGGAAAAGCTACTGGAAAATTTAGTTAAACAACATAGCAAGGCTACATGTACGTAGCTTGTTACTGCCCATCACTGGTTGTAAGTATATAGGTGAAGTGAAGTGAAGTGAATGATATTTATATAGCGTTTTTCTCTAGTGACTCAAAGCGTTTTTACATAGTGAAACCCAATATCTAAGTTACATTTAAACCAGTGTGGGTGGCACTGGGAGCAGGAGGGTAAAGTGTCTTGCCCAAGGACACAGTGGCAGTGACTAGGATGGCGGAAGCGGGGATCGAACCTGGAACCCTCAAGTTGCTGGCACGGCCACTCTACCAACCGAGCTATAACGCCCCATGTAATGTAGTAACAGGCACATTTATAATAACATTTAATATTTAGGTATTTTGATCATTTTAAGCATACACGGTGCATTAATTTTAAAAAACGCATCACATTTCTTCTCACTGCAGACTTTATGAGGGCCAACAAACTTAATAAAACATCACTTACTGTGCGACGTCAACTGTCATTAGGATGTCGACTGCTAGGATGTCCATATATTCCCATTTAGGTGAAGAATGTCTCATAATCCTCGCAAAGAAACGGGGTGAGGGCGGGAGGAAACAAGCACTTTTCGTGTCGTTCTCGCCAGTTCCAGGTCCAAAATTGGCTGGCAAAGTGTCCCAAATTGTCGGATTAACTACTCAGACGTCTCATGTTCAGGTGAGATGCATGATTTATGATCTATAATAAACTTACAGGGGGCAGGGAAGCGAGGAAACAGCAGACCACTCACATGCTGTAAACATAGGGAGACACGGAAGTGATTACGTTGCCACTATAAATAGTTTGTCTGTGTTAGCGCTTATAATAACAATATCACTAATACTTGGTTTAGTATTCAAGTCACAAAATGTAAATTGAGTATTGTTGGCACTCTTTGAATGGTTATTTATCTGATTTTATGGGCGGAATAGTGGAGCTCCCATTGGCTCCACTGTAAGCAGACTTTTATTTACGTTTATTTAATATTTAGAATGCATGAACAAAAAAAAAATCTGTCTTAATGTCTTTCATAATGATTGGGAACGATGGGCAAAATTCCAAAAAAAAGTACAGTTCTCCTTTAAGTACGTAAATCGGGGTTCCACTGTATGTTTAATACACAGCTAAATTAAAAGTGACCATTTTGCTTCATTCCATCACATCCTCAAGTTCTGTGTGCCTCCAAAATGTGCGTATGACAGCTCCTGAGTGTAAGTACAGGTACCGGCGCTTGTTTTTTAATCAAACTTTGTTTTGTGTAGAGTGGCGTTTTGGGAAGCAGATGTTGGACCAACACAAAAGGTGACATATGAGGCAGGTAGTTTTGTAAAAACTGATTAGCCTTGAGATAAATATTAAAATCTACATTTTGATATGCATATTACAAATATATTGATGAGCACTTAACTCTGCAGAAGAATCATATAAGTTATGTTTTTAAGTGAAAATGCTTACCAGTCCAAAATGCCAATTTACTCTGTGGTCATCCCAGGTGGGTGGTGCTCCCTCACTCTTTTTATTGTCACCAACACCCATTCCTGGTCCAATATCTGCAATTTCCTACAGTGGGGAAGCAAGATCATGAATGGACTTACTGTGAAAATCACTGTTTCAATGCAAACAATATTCCTGTATTTTTACGATATTCTAAATACTGGAAAATCTTTCAGACATCAAAAACACCTTTTTAAATAATCAATTCCCAATCAAGCTGATATTAGTTCATATACAGATGGAAATGGTGGTATATTTAAAGTGTTATTGCACATGCTCAGATGTGGGATTTGTTTTTAGTCCATCATGGCGTTGACTGGAGTAGGTAAAGGTTTACAATAGTGGAGTATAAAGGCAACAAAATGCAACACAAGCATTCTCTCTTCTTGGCCAAAAAACACGTGTGTTTGTTTTGACATCATGACGTTATCAGTAACAATATTGTGAATATGCTGATTAAAATGTAAACAGGAATATTCTTATTCCTTGTATATTCTTATGTCCTGTCTTATAGACAATATTAACATGAACCCCAAGAATGTGTGTCCAGAAACATGGCCATCGTGTGGTTCTGTTTGTAAGTCAGAGCAAATAGGGACAAGTAGGGTACCGTGCCCCCCTGACCAAGATCAGGAGCCTAAGGACAGGTCCACACGAACGCATATCCAGGGTTAAAACAATCTCCATCCACACAAGTGTAGTTTCAAAAATGCATACACCTGCTGTCATACATTTTGTCCAATCAGAAGCCTTGAAAAAGCAGCATCAGCTGACTTGGTAGCATTACACCTCTGGTATTGTAATGTTTATTGTGATATACTAGACATACAATGACATGTACATTATCTTTAAAATCAGCCTGCACGTACACAGAGCCATGCGAACATTATGAATCTTGTTTTAGTGTTTAAAGTGCGCATGTACGCCTGTGCTGCTGAAACCAAAGACTCATAGAATTATAGCATGTTTAATCAGCAACATGGTGATATATTACATGTACAGTTAAGTGTACATTATTTCTAAAATCAGCACTCACAAACGAACCAAGGAAACCGTCTTGCATGTTTAAGTGCCTAAAGTGCATGAACGGACGTGCGTGTGCGGCGCAAAAATCTTGTGGAATCATAAAGCATTTAATCATCGATATTGTGATATGTTATATGTTCAATGAAGAGTACAGCATATTGTCTTTAACATCATACACATTAACAAGGAGGATGCTACATCATGTTTTTTTCTTTTAAGTTCCTCGCTCGCTTTTTACGCGCGTGCACAGCCTCCCCTGGCTCCATCTACACAAATGGACCCAACACACATGAGCTAACTTCATGATCTGTTGTTAAATAAGGATAAAAACATGAGATAATGTTGCATCTTTCTTACGACACAGAGCAAAAAGTTTTGCTTGTCACAGTTGTACCATCAAGTGGAGGTTTGACAGCGATCGTATTCAAAACAGCTGACTGTCATTAGCGCTGGTGGGAGTTTCGCAAAGCACATTTTGATGTGTCTTTTTTTATTAATGTTGAGTAAAAATAGCAGCATATTTACGTTTAAACATAATCCTCCTACAGTGTTTAAAGCCAGCAAGGCAGTATTGTGAGCTTTGGAAATGACAATGCACAACCGTGACAGCATCAAAGGAGTACACGTCTCTGTTTGTGCCGTGTACACGAATAAGCTAAGCGAAGAGTTTTGGAGCTCTACACTTTGGCCAGCATTTGCAAAAGTCTGCGTTTTTAAGGACAAAAAAATGTGTTTGCGTGTGGACAAAAAGCCTAAACGCAGAAATATGTGGAAATATGTGTTTATTAATCAGAATCAGTATCAGAAAAACGTTATTAATCCCTGAGGGGAAATTACAATTTTCTATTTTTTTTTACTATCCGTGTTCCTGTGGACATGGCCTAAAAGGCACCTTCAATACTGATAACATTAGCACTGGAAATATGTGATGCATTACATTGTATCGTATGTATGTTTGAAATAAACTGAACACTGAACTTATTTCATAGTTCTGGACCTAAAAAATATGTCTAAAGGTAAAATCCCGCCCAAAATAGACGCAGTTGTGATTTTAGGCTGGTTTTCGAACAAATTTTAGCACATTTTGGAACGCTCACTTTTAGCTTCCAAAAAGTTGGGCGGGTCTGCATCCACCCACTGACGTCACCTAGTGAAGATTGGTGGCAATTTCATATTGTGTAGTATGTATTTTGGTAGCATCTTCATCCCAAATCACAATATTTTCACACAGCATTTAAAGGAATTAGCAAATATGTTGCCATGACGCGTTGTTGCAGGTTGTAGCAAATCAACTGAAGAAGGGATCAGCCTGCATACATTTCTAAATGATGGGAATATGAGGAAAATATGGACCTCTCCAGTCAAATTGACTTATGCAAAATGAGACAGACTTTCATGTCATCTTCTACTGATTTTTTCTGGAAATGCTTGAGGAAATCCTGAAAGAGCATTAAGAAACACAGGCTATGGTGTCTATAGAAGAGGAGATGGAAGACCAGGGAAGTCCAGAAATGAACTTTTTTTTTTCTTTTTTGATCATAATGTTAACCATATCGATTTTGAAGTAATTATGGACCAGGGTGACAAACATGCAATTACATTGTCAAAAAAATAGTTTTACAGGCCTTTATTCAAACTGTGTTGGGAAATGGGCTCCAGTTCTATATATGACCTCGCAGCAAGAGGGGGCGACATATCAAGTCTAGTGATTGAAAGGGAGCGTTCAAAATAGTTAGCTATCTACCGATTACTCAAAAACTAATTGATATAATGGGAAATTACTACAAGATTAATTTACAGGAGAATAAAATACGAGAGAGTTTGTTAATGTAATTTTAACCATGACGCTACTGGTCCTTTAATAGAATAAGCTAACATTGTAAATAAAATGAATCTACTTTGGTCTGACGTCCTCTGTGGCTGGGAGGTAAGGATGTTGCATCCAACAGCTTTGCAGTTCTACTTAACCTTTGGGTTTGACATGATAGTGTGTCAAATATTTGCCAAGGGATCTTTGAGGTATCGGTTGGAGAAACGTGTTGTAAGGCTGGTCATATGTAAATAATTGTTGTTACAATGGCGCCAACTGCTTGTTTTCGAATACAAACAGCTGATTAAAATGATGCTGGGTTGTGGAAATTCACACTAGATGATTGCACAGGCCCGTCAAAGACCCAAATGTGCATAAAAGCATTACAGAGTATTTTCCATAGGAAGTGGGATAGGCCCCAGCCACCCCCACGACCCCGAGAGGGACAAGCAGTAGAAAATGAATGGCTGGAAGTAGGCTACACCTTCAATTGGTCAGCAGTTAATCACAAAGCGAATGACTCAAAGTGGGAATCAATCCCATGCTGGCTGGAAAAAAGTTAACCACTACATTTCCTGTGATTGTGTTACCTTTGTATACCACTTAAGCTGCTATTACTACATCGTTATTACAAATGTACATTTACTCTGATCAGCAACTTACTTTCTGCTTTAGCCGGCTCTTTACTTCCTTGATACCCATTTTGGCATGGTCCTTAGCCTGTAAAATAAACAAGTTCCTATCAAAGACATACCTTTTATTGATCTATTTTTTTTTTTGGTTGTACTCACAAATTTATAAACAGTCTTCATGGCTGGGTTTGCCTTCGTCTTCACTGAGTTCAAGATAGCCCCGCTCCCTTTCTGTTAGGAAATATTTACGACACACAGGATGGTGTTATCACCTAAGTGAATTAATAGAAGGATTGGTCTCACATTGTAAAAGAACGTCATCCCAAGCGGCCCATAGGCCTGGCTTGGACTGACACAGAGACTACTTCAATTATTGAAATGCACTCAAAGCATAAAATGTAAAAATACACAAAAATTTAAATAAGAATCATATAGTATGCTCTTTACTTCCTCCACTGATGATTCAGTAGTCTGTCTTCAGAATGACTGCTTTTAGTAGTCAAGTCACAGAAATAAGTTAATGCCAACACATTGTATTTGTAAGGAAGTGCAAGGTCTACCACAATCATTTGTGAAAAATGTTCACTCTGCTAGTTACAACTCCTTAAAAAAGCAATATAATATGGTTAATGCTGCTCACTATTTTTCATAATATAGTCCATGAGTTTGAGCACTGGTGGTGATGGTAAGAGCGTGCTTGTCCACAGCGCAATCTAGTACTTAACAAACACACATTCATAATTTAACTAACCTCACCTGTACAACATATCTTTGAGTAAACTCTATGCTGTAGCGTGCTGTGGAGGCAGTAGGGTTGGACCTGGGTTTTTATAATATTATTCGATTAAAAAAAAGTTCACAAAAAATGTTGCCCCAGTTTTTCGTATACAATTTTGGTTTGTTGTATGGCCAAACATTCTGCTTAACCAACTCGTTTGTGTATCATTTTGTGAAATTGAGTGTCCAAACAAGAAACCGCATATATTAGTGATTCAGTGTCTTTGTTTTTCTATCGAGTACGTCTGCAAAATAATCCACCATGGGGCCATAGAAAGTTATAAGTGCCAGCATTGGATTGAAAGAAGGTGAGAAACACTGCAGAATTCATATTCAAGAAAACATTTGTAGCAAAATACAAATGTACCTCTTCTCTTTTCTCCCTGTCCCCACTTTACGCCGTCATTTTAATGTTTATACGTATTTCATATGGTTGTCTGCATGAAAAAATATATGTATATAATAATGTCTTTAGAGTTCACATTTTTAGGTCAAACAAAGTTACAATTGAAAGCATTTTGTTGTGATCTGTTTTGTTGGCCTGTGTTTTGTTCCCCTTGTGCTTGTTAGTGTTACTGGTTGCACCTGTGTCTTGCCCTGCCCCTGATTTTTCCTTCCACTTGTGTCTAGTCCAGGTGTATTCAGTGGTCTAGTTAGTCAATGTATTTAGTTCTGTTTGCTGTCTTTGTCCGATCGTTGTATGTGTTTTGGCAGTTGTTGGAATAAACCACTAAAGTGTTCTTTCACCTTGCTTCCCTGCAATTGGGTCCTCACCTAGCCATTACTTTCACAACCGTGACCCATTTGATTAAAAGAAGGTGAGAAAAACTACAGAAATAATATTCATGAAAGAACTAGTAGCCAAATACGAATGTGCCTGTGCTTTTCTCTCCCGGTTTCCACTCTTTGCCGTCATTTTAATTTGTCATTTATAAGTACTTCATATTGTTCTCTGCATAGTAAAAATAGATACATTTCTATAATATGTGTTTAGAGTTCACATTTTTAGGTATCTTGACCAAAATAATTGCATTTACATATTTTTTATTAGAAAAGTTATTTCAGTTTTTGTAGGCATCAGTCATTTGTTGTACCTTTTGGAACAGATTACCGAGGTACCACTAGGAATGTGTATCGTTTACATTTTAACTGATTCTAGTACCAAATCAATACTTTATAAACAGTGCCAGTACTTCAATGTTGCCTAAACCAGTACTTAAAAATGGAAACTATAATAAAAAAAAACACAAAAACAATGCCTTTTAAATCTATATGAAATTTTGTGACATTCAAGTTAAACGGACTAGTACTTAAATACTTCAAATATATAAATTAAATGATAACTAAGTAATACATTGAAAAATAGGAAATAACATCTAAAATTAATTGGCATATTCAATACAGCAATACAGAACATAGATATCATGCAAAAACAACTTGCTTGAGTTATAATGCTCTTAATTCCTGGTGTTACTAAATGCAAGCTTGCCCACTGTAACCACCATTTGTGCATAATAAAATAATTATAATAAATAATAAATAAATGAATAAATATAAAAGTGATGGGTTGTTGTTGTTGTGGCTAGCCTATTGCCCCGATGTTAACAGCCTTACGAGGGCTGTTGATGGTGTTAAGGTCAGCAATAAAGTTTAATAAGAGCGTTAGACTCTGTTTGCTTCTGTCAAGACACTACGTTACTTACAAGCAGTTACATGTATAAAATCACTACTACTATATTACTAACAAGATGTTACTTGTACAATATCACTACTACTACATTACTACTTACAAGTTGTTACTTGTACAATACCATTACTACTACATTACTTATAAGACATTACTTGTACAATATCACTACTACTATATTACTTATAAGACGTTATTTGTACAATATCCCGGTAAAGGACTTGTCGCAGGTGGCGACAAGTACCGAGATAAGGCATAATAGCGTCTTTTTTTCAGTCTGGTTACTATTGTAAGTCAGCACTAGTGCCATTATGGAACTGGGTTTCAATGCCCATCCAGAGGTACCACTATATTAGAAAGAAAGACGCCAGCGTCTGGATGGGCTGGCGAAATAAGATGGCTGTGTTATGGCACTCCCACTGGATGGTACTAGCTCGGCTCGGTTCTACTTGGGGCAGTAGTAATCAGCTGAGACCAGGGACACCTGAGAAGACCATTTTACACTGGAATGAGAGGCGATAACTATTAACCGCAATAGAGGAGACTCAAGTTCTGCTGTGTTCTCAGGATATACCTTTTGGCCACAGTAAGGAGGCCCACTTTATTGTAGACAGTACAGAAAACAGACAACTGGTGTAAGGTATAGAGTAGAGACTTTATAATATTACACTACAGTATCCAAACCTACGACACTGCAACATTGTAAGGTAAGCTACTATATGGATAGCATGTGTGCTTAATGTTGTCATATCTAGTCATGATAGTGATGCGATGACAAATTATACCCTGGTTTTGTTTTGTCTGTTTATTGCAAATTACTGGAATAATAAAGTTTGCAAGTTTTATTTTTTTTAAAAAGTGTCAATAAAAGCATGGAAGAAGTGAAAAACTACTGTGAATCAAATATGACTAATATGTTCTTTACATGCAGCTGAGATAGGCTCCAGCACCCCCTGTGACCCCAAAAGGGACAAGCGGTAGGAAATGGATGGATGGATGGATGGACGGATGTTCTTTACATGGGAAAGAAAGCACTTCAATGTAGATTAATCATATGTAAGACAGTGGAAAACACTAACATAATCTAAATATCCATTTTAATAACTCTCTGTTTGAGCACATGATATTTCTTTCTGGGTCTGTGAAGGGCATTTGTCAAAGCTGTACTAACCTTAACAGTGTTCAGCCACTGGTGGTAGGATTTGTCACTTCCTGTGGAGAGAATTATTAGGTATTTTTGGTGGACATGATGAACAGTTCCAAATATTATTTAAATGAGCCATATGTAGTAATGTGGCCAGAAATGGTACTGCAATCATGGTCAAAATTCTGTAGTCCCCTCCCCCTTTCCATGACTGAGGTTGCCAGATACGCAGCCAACTCCGAATCCTATTCCAAGGAACTTCAAATGGCAATCGACGAGTCCTACGCTGTAGTTTTCTCTTGTATATGCTTCTTGCAAGATGGTTTACTAAGTAATTAATAAATAAATGATAAATGGGTTATACTTGTATAGCGCTTTTCTACCTTCAAGGTACTCAAAGCGCTTTGACAGTATTTCCACATTCACCCATTCACACACACATTCACACACTGATGGCGGGAGCTGCCATGCAAGGCGCTAACCAGTAGCCATCAGGAGCAAGGGTGAAGTGTCTTGCCCAAGGACACAACTGACGTGACTAGGATGGTAGAAGGTGGGGATTGAACCCCAGTAACCAGCAACCCTCCGATTGCTGGCACGGCCACTCTACCAACTTCGCCACGCCGCCCCAATTATGCCACATTTTACTAATGTCCTGTAGCCAAATGTATTTGTAAAGTTACGCAGCAATATTTTCGTCGGGAGTCGGGACAGATTGTTGGCATTACCCTGCTAAAATGTCCAGTTTGACCGCACGGACCACCATCAAAATAATTATTTATAATAATATATAGTATATTATATATCGCATAGGACTACCGTATTTTTCGGAGTATAAGTCGCTCCGGAGTATAAGTCGCACCGGCCAAAAATGCATAATAAAGAAGGAAAAAAACATATTAGTCGCACTGGAGTATAAGACGCATTTTTTGGGGAAATGTATTTGATAAAACCCAACACCAAGAATAGACATTTGAAAGGCAATTTAAAATAAATAAAGAATAGTGAACAACAGGCTGAATACGTGTATGTTATATGATGCATAAATAACCCACTGAGAACGTGCCTGATATGTTAACGTAACATATTAGGGTAAGAGTCATTCAAATAACTATAACATATAGAACTGCTATACGTTTACCAAACAATCTGTCACTCCTAATCGCTAAATCTGATGAAATCGTATACGTCTAGTCTCTTACGTGAATGAGCTAAATAATATTTATTTGATATTTTACAGTAATGTATTAATAATTTCACACATAAGTCGCACCCCCGGCCAAACTACGAAAAAAACTGCGACTTATAGTCCGAAAAATACGGGACTTTAATGGCAAGCCAAGGCCAACAGTAAAATTACCGCCACATTTCGTTCAGCATAACTCCATGTTGCATCCAACCTGACACACTGCATTCTCTTCCATGTACGCACATCACCATCTTTCAGAGCAGAGTGTGATTTTATGAGCCAATCCACGTTACGCATAAATCATATAGCCTACTACCATGTCAATACACGAAGTAGAAAATCATTACATACCACCCCATATGTGCCTGATGCACATACAGTACCAGAAACCACAATTAGCCATGCTAATGTTTAAACCCATTTCTTCAGTGTATCAGCATATTGAGAACAAAATAGGCACTGACACTACCCATTTCCCCATAGGTTTTATTTGTTGAAAATGTGTCAAAAATGTATTTTTGACACATCGACATCCAGGCTAACGGGCATATATTTCCTCCGTTAGCCTATATGTCGATGTGTCATTGACCGGGCTAGCATGCTAAGCCTGCTCAGTGGCCTTGTGGTTAGAGTATCCGCCCTGAGATCGGTAGGTTGTGAATTCAAACCCCGGCCGAGTCATATCAAAGATTATAAAAATGGGACCCATTACCTCCCTGCTTGGCACTCAGCATCAAGGGTTCGAATTTAATCACCAAAATGATTCCCCAGCGCAGCCACCACTGCTGCTCCCCTCACCTCCCAGGGGGTGGAACAAGGAGATGGGTCAAATGCAGAAGGTAATTTCACCACACCGAGTGTGTGTGTCACTATCAGTGGTACTTTAAGCATTACACTAGGAGCTAAGCACCATCTTGTTAGACAAGATCATAGACTGTATTTTACATACGAAATGTCCATTTCCAAATATTACAAGTATTAAGAAAACGTAAATGCCTGACTTACAGTACCTATCAAGGAGGAAATTAGCAAGTTTGGCGTCCGCCTTTAATCGTCTCCATCTTTCAAAGGCGTCCTCGATACAAATCCTGATTTTGTTCCTGGCTTTGTCAAGAATAAATTGAGAATCTTTTTTTTTTTTTTAAATAATGTCCTGCCCAGTTCTCAGGCAAATCATATAGTAGATGTAGATGCCCATATCGGCTGTTCAGATTTACTTTACTTCTCTTGTTGCCTTATTTGTATTTTGACTTTATTAAATGTATTTATATTATCATTTGGTGCAGCCGGACCGGAGCAGGAGGGGATAGAAAGAGAAAAAAAAAGGAAGACAGAGGGGGGAATTGTGGGGACAAGAGGAGGATTAGACAGAGAGACAAAAACAACAACAGCAAACACAACAACAACAACAACAACAACAACAGAGCAATATCAGCAAATACGACATGTACAAATATGATGGTAAAAGTAATAGCAAATAAGCAGTTAGCAAAAATAAAAAATAATACAGAAATGTCAATGAGCATTATTACACTAAAAATGGAGCAATATGAATACCAATAGAAATAGTGCTATTGATAATAAACAATACCAATACTTTACCTTTATTATCAACAATACAATTGTTCAAATGCAACAATACATATACGTAACGATAACTTGATATACGAAAGAATGCAGAAAAATGGAGGGGAAGAAAGAGAAGCAACCTACATTAACCTTGTAGATTGTTATAGTAACAATAGGTTAAGCTTTGTCAGTGTGCCATGTGTTATACCCAGTTTACCCTAGGGCAGGGGTCGGCAACCTTTACCACTCAAAGAGCCATTTTGGCAAGTTTCACAAATTAAAGAAAATAATGGGAGGCACAAAAAAAAATTTTAAATTTAAAATGAAAAACACTACATACAAAGCTTAAATTGCTTTGTGCTATGTTAACCAGGGGTCTCAGACACACGCACCGGCACGCACCTTAATATGGAAATTTGATGTTAGTGCGGCCCGCGAGTTTTGAATGAATGGCGCTTGATAGCGTCATACTTGCCAACCCCCTCATTATTTCCGGGAGACTCCCGAATATCAGGGAGTGATGGCTCTGCTTTTGGCGCCCTCTACAGTCTGCCCAAACAGTGTACCTGCTCGACCACATGTAGAATGCAGCTTCAGCTTGCTCACGTAAGTGACAGCAAGGCGTACTACTTCAACAGCCACACAGCTTACACTGACGGTAGCCGTACAAAAACAACTTTAACACTGTTACGTTACAAATATGCACCACACTTTGAACCCACACCAAAAAAGAATGACAAACACATTTCTGGAGAACATCTGCACTGTAACACAACATAAACACAACACAACAAATACCCAGAATCCCATGCAGCCCTAACTCTTCCGCTCAACCGACGCACGGAGGGGGGGAGGGTTGATGTGTGGGGGGGTTTGGTGGTAGCGGGGGGTGTATAATCTAGACCGGAAGAGTTAGGGCTGCATGGGATTCTGGGTATTGGTTGTGTTGTGTTTATGTTGTGTTACGGTGCGGATGTTCTCCAGAAATGTGTTTTTCATTCTTTTTTGGTGTGGGTTCACAGTGTGGCGCATATTTGTAACGTAACAGTGTTAAAGTTGTTTTATACGGCTACCGTCAGTGTAAGCTGTGTGGCTGATGAGTAAGTATGCTTTGCTGTCTCCTACGTGTGCAAGTAAAAGCTACATACAACATGTGGCCGGGCTGGCACACTGTTTGTAAATGCTATAGAGGACAATTACTGCAGTGCATTTAGGGCACACCCTTAATTTAGTAATTAAGAGTGAAAATAGGATTATAATTGCCCTTGGAGTTTTCTAAGAGAGGCACTGAGATCCACAAGTCTCCTGGGAAAATCGGGGAGTCGGCAAGTATGCAGCTGAGCCGCATCAGAGTGGTCAAAGAGCCGCATGTGGCTCCGGAGCCGCGGGTTGCCTACCCCTGCCCTAGGGCAACAACGTTAATATATGTTTGATGAAACGGGATTATGTGCATGAGTGTATGTGTGCAAATGTACTTGTATATGTACAGTATGTGTATATGTGTGCTTGTACAGTGAATGTATATGTAAAGTATGTGTATATGTGTGTTTGTACATTGAATGTATATGTATAGAATGTGTATGTGTGTGTTTGTACAGTGAATGTATATGTACAGTATGTGTATACAGTATGTGTGTTTGTACAGTGAATGTATATGTACAGTATGTGTATATGTGTGTTTGTACAGTGAATGTATATGTACAGTATATGTATGTGTGTGTTTGTACAGTGAATGTATATGTACAGTATGTGTATGTGTGTGTTTGTACAGTGAGTGTATATGTACAGTATGTGTAAATGTATGTTTTTACAGTGAATGTATATGTACAGTATGTGTATACAGTATGTTTGTATAATGAGCGTGCGTGTGGATGTACGAACTTTGACTGTGTAAATATGTACTGTATTTGTATATGTATGTGGGAGCGTAGGTACCTATGTATGTGTGTATGTATGTATGTGAGTATATGTGAATTTGCATGTACAATACATTTGACTCCCAGTGTGTGCGGGAGCCAGAGTACAGCCCCAGCCTCCCAGAGAGCCCATCCCACAAACAGTAGGTGTGGTGCCCAGGGAACCAGGGACCCCACGCAGCCAAGCCGGACAGCGACAGGAACCCCAGAGCCTGGAACCCCAGAGCCTGGCCCACCACGCCGCCCACAAGGGCCAGCAGCAGGCCGCAGACAGACGCACCCGGCAGAGGACAAGGCACGAGAAAAGCAAAGGGCAGCCAGACCCCAAGCCAGCGAGAGACCACACCCCACACGGACAGAAAGGCGGGACTCCCCGCCCGAGGGGTCCGGAGACCCCCGCAACCGGACGGGAAGACCGCCCCCGCCCCACCGGCAACCGGGCCCCCACGAGCCCCCCCCCACCCCACCCCTGGAGAGCGCAGCAAGGCCACCCCACGGCCACCCAGCACGGGGCCACGGGAACCACCCACCCCACCCGCAGGGACCCCAACGATGGAGATGGAACAACCAGCAACCGCCCCGCCGAGTCAGCCCCCTGAGGTAGGGGAAAATAAAATAAATAAATAAATAATAATTATATTAATAAAATATATTAAAAAAATAAGAATAAATAATTAAATCTATTTAAAAAAAAAAAAGAATTAAAAGAAGATCACAGACATGCTGACACACAAGGTCGCTACCCCAACAACTGGCCGACTCGCAGCACCTCGGAATACCCTGCAGCACCAAGCTACCACAGTAGACGCAGGGACCAGACCCAGCAGGCCCCAACCAAGACGGGCACCCGGAAGGGATGGACGGCGGGACCCAGGAGCTCCAGACACGCAGTCCGGATGCAGTAGCCTGAGGCGCCGACCCCCACCCGACAGGCAGGCCCAGAACGTACCCCCAGAAATATACATACATATCTATATACATACACATACACATGTACACATACACACACATACACATACATACACATATATATATATATATACATACATACATACATACATACATACACACACATATACATACATATACACAGTTTGTCAGCCCCCGACAACCACCGCGCGCGCGCGCTGCCACCAGCCACAACATCAGCCACCCCCCTGCACCAGACCCAGCAGCCACGGGCGCCCACACCACAAACAAACGGCAGCAGAAACAGCAGCCACAACACCCCCAGACAGCCAGCACCACCCAATCAAATCAAAGCGATCAAAAAAAAACACGACCGGCAACCACACGCCAACAGGATCACGGAGACCAGCCAGCGCCAGCAAGCCCAAACGCCAACACGCAAACAAGAGACACCAACACCCCAACCCAAACCCGCACAAACACACCACCGCCCAAACAACCGAGACACAGCATCCAGACCAGACACGGGCGCCGCGCCACCACCACATCAAGTCGCCAACAGAGACCCCACAGCGCAAGGTCGGGCCACACGGGCACGGACCCCACCCAACAGGAAGCGAGGCCCGCGCGACGCCACACACAAATAAATAATACGATTAAACAAAAATAATAATAATAATTTTAAAAATAAATAAATAAAATAAAATAAAATACAAATTAAATTAAAAATAACAAATAAAAATAAATAAATAAATAAAATAAAATAAAGTAAGTAAATAAAATAAAAAAATAAAAAAAATAAATAAAAAAAAATAAAAAAAATAAAATAAAAAAAAAAATAAATAAATAAATAAATAAACAATAATAATAATAATACATTAATAAAAGCCTGGCAGGCCACCAGAACACAGTCCCCGAAATCCGCGCCGGCCGACGAGGCAATGACGGGTGCGCCGAACCTCAACCCCCCCACATGCATGTGTACAAGGCCCCCAGAGTGTCTAGTGTGTAGTTAAAATTAGGAGGTCAGCCATTACAGCCGACCTCCAGTCCCTATTGATGCGTGTACTGTAGCGTGAGTGAGATATGTATGCTTGTGGGAACTAATAATGCGATTAAAATTGGGGGACATCAAGATCTTGGTGGGTCCCAACCAAGCCGAGCCCTCCAAATCCTAAGTGTCTAATATGCAGCTAAGATTGAGGGATGGACGAGCAGGGGACAAGACAGGAGGACTGGAGCCCCATAGGAGGCATCCTCAACCCCCCGCCATGCCTCCCCGCAGGACAATCCCCCAAAGTCCTATATTTGTGTGACTGTGTGTGCTATAAGTAGGAGGAGTAGAGGGCCCGGACATCCCCCCCAGTCCATGCGGCCGACAACCAGGAACTACGGCCAGGAAGCCGCCGCCCCCCCCCCCCCCCCACGGCCCGTGACCCACACCAGAACACTTTAGCGTGACGCCACGCGAGCCCACCCCCCGCCAAACAAAGCCAGCCCCCGTCCGCCCCAACCCAACCCCGCAGAGCCCATACCAGCAACCAAACGCAGAAAAACTGCACAGCGCCCATGCCCAATGCAAACACCGCATCCCGGCCATCCACACAGCAACGTACCCATACGAGTCCCGGCCAGGGGATGGCACCCCCCAACGGGGGAAGAAGTCAATGCACCCCGTCCGCACGCCAGCCCCCAAACCAGCCGGCAAGCCAACGCCAGCCAGCCCCCACAACCCCACAAGCGCACAGATACCAGCCACAGTCCCCAACCACTCCAACCCAACACAGCGACGCCAACCGCCGGCAGTACCACAGCAACCATCACCACCACAGCCCGTCCGCAGTACAAACACCCGCGGCTGCCAAAACCGAAACAAAAAAAAAGCGACCGACCCCGTAAACCACAACAACGCACACCCCCAGCTATCACAGAGGCCACCAACCCACCTACCCCAACTCATCCACATACAGGCCAATCGATCCACCGGACATCCACACCCATACACACACCGACACATACATACACACATACATACACACATACATACACACATACACATATACATACATATATGTATATACACATACATACACATACACACATGCATGCATATACATATACACATACACACACACAACACACAAACAATAAAATAATAAAATAAAATTAAAAAAATAAAATAAAATAATAATAATAATAATAATAATAATAATAATAATAATAATAATAATAATAATAATAATAATAATAAATAAAATAAAATAAACCCTTTAAATAAAATAAAATAAATAAAAATAAACAAGAGGCCTGGTTGCCAACAGTGCCCTGCGCCACCAAACCCCGCAGCCCTTCCCGCACGTCCAGGCCCCCCCGCCCACCACCCACCAGGCACCCCATCCGGCAAAAAGCCATAAGGGCCCAGCCCCGCGCCCACAGGCAGGGCGCCTTTTAGATTTACTAAGGTCCGACATGTTTAGTAACTTTACCAGTGGCAGTAGCAAGACAAAGGTGGTGGTGTGCAACTGGCAACCTGAATGTAACAGACTGACAGACTTTCTATTTGGTCAAACGGTGCAGGGCGGGGCATCGAAATGAAAACAAGATTTCGGGGCTGTAAATCTAATTTACATAATCCATAGCCATAATAATACTCATATGTTTAATGCGCCGACAATCCTTCAAGTGGTGCGGCTTCATAGCTTACCAAAGTCGTACTAAAACATTTTGATAGATTTTTGAGCGCCGTGTGTAATGTTCTATATCAGGGGTGCTCATTACGTCGATCGCGAGCTACCGGTCGATCACGGAAGGTGTGTCAGTCAATCGCCAGCCAGGCATTAAAAAAAATAGTCCTAAAAATGAGCGATCATAAATCTTCACTATGACGTCACTTTCGTCACTTGATTGACATTCACGGCACCCGAGGGTCTTCTGAGATGACGCTGGCTGCTGCCAGCTCATTAAGAAAAAATTACAGACAGGAAGGCGAGAAACACTTTTTATTTCAACAGACTCTGGCGCCGTACCTGTCGTCAAAACTCCAAAGACCGACTGCACAGTTGCACAATAAAAGCGCTGCTTCATCCTGCCTGCACTAACAAAATAAGAGTCTCAGAAAGCTGGCGTGCACAAGCTAGCAAGCTACGGAGTTTGCTGCCAATGTATTTCTTGTTAAGTGTGCACTGTATACAAAGGAGTACGGAAGCTGGACAAATAAGATGCCAAAAACCAACCACTTTCATGTGGTATTGGACAGAAAGGAGGACTTTTTTTCTCCTCCATTTGAAAATGCGGACGTTATCAGCACCACTGTCTGATTCCTATCAAAGCAAGTCATCAGAATCAGGTAATACACCAACTTATATTCTTGTCTTCATGAAAGAAAGGAATCTATATGTGTTAAACATGCTTGCATTATCTTTAAACACCTTTAACTTGTTAACAATATTAACTATATGTGTTAAACATGCTTGTATTATCTTTAAACACCTTTAACTTGTTAACAATATTAAATATATGTGTTAAACATGCTTGCATTATCTTTAAACACCTTTAACTTGTTAACAAAAACATATATTTCATAAATAAGTAAATATAAATTATATATATGAATGAGGTAGATCCCCGCGACTTGATCAATTGAAAAGTAGCTCGCCTGCAGAAAAAGTGTGAGCACCCCTGTTCTATATTTTCAATGGAACATTTAAAATGTTGGTGTTGTTTACTTGAGACATTTTGCCATCATGGAACCACCTACACTTATCTCTTATGTTTGACTGCCATCTATTGGTCACACTTATCATTACACCATGTACCAAATAAAATAGCTTTGAGGTGGGTAAACTCAACCAAACTTATTCCTTACATTAGGCGCACCAGGTTATGTCGAGTTTTGAGAGAAAAAAAAGGCTTTTAAGTGCGCTTTATAGTCCGGAAAATACCGTACTTTAAAATCTGAAATGTATGATGCCACTCTAAAACAAACACGAGACAGGCACACTTAGATACATTTTCTAATATTTCAGTTCCAACATATTTAGTCTTTACTTCTGCTCCATCCCACAGCATCATGTATAAATCCATATGGTGGAAAAATCGTTGTTAAGGCTTTTGTCAAACAGCATTTCGCATATGCCGTATGCTGGAAGACAAATGATAGTGAAAGTTTTTTAAAGTGCACAGCACATTTTTCTGCAATTTGGCTGTCTGGGAATATGACGGCGAAAAGACGACTCTGTCCTCCGATGACTTGAATGAGTAGTATAAATGTACGCATTTTAATGCCCAAACTATCTTGGCATTGAGGACTTCATTTTTTGCAGAAACGTCCAAAGTTGTCTGCTTTGTAGCTCTGCAAACTGCAGTAGTGTTGCTGGCTCTCCTCAGCCTGAGCGTTCATAAACTTCCGCTGATAGCAACTGTGGCTACAGTTTTGTGCTTTTTCCTTTTCAACGACTAGTGCCTCGCCCATTTGTGAAATGTAAAATGTTTTACAGCAGAGTTTGCCTTTACCACATCTTGGTTCAATATGTTTTGCCAGCCACAATTTTCATTCATTTACATTTTTTCCATCCATCTACTTTCTACCGCTTGTCTGTCTTGGGGTTTTTCAGTTATCATAAAAAAAAAAAAAATCATGCATTATTGAAGCAGCACATCGCTGGCATTTTTACATTGTCACTACTATGGCTGGGTATCATGGCCAATTTCCCAAATCAATTCAATTTTGATTCATAAGGTTCTAAATCTATTAATCATGATGAATAATGATTATATTATCTTATATTATATTAAAAATGTCTCAAATCTATCACAAATGTGTTGTGTTTCTCCGTAGCCTCAAATCAAAGCGATAAAAAAAAAACCGCGACCGGCAACCACACGCCAACAGGATCACGGAGACCAGCCAGCGCCAGCCCGCCAGCAAGCCCAAACGCAAACAAGAGACACCAACACCCCCCCAGGAAGGGGAAGTAGTGCACTGTCAACACCGTGTATGGTGAGGATAGTGTGCTGCTGACTTAGACTGCGGGTGTTGTGGATAGGTGGAGGGAATAATTCGAAGACCTCCTCAATCCAACCAACACTCTTCCTATGAGGAAGCAGTGCCTGGGCAATCTGTGGTGGGCTCTCCTATTTCTGTGGCTAAGGTTGCCGAGGTAGTTAAAAAGCTCCTCGGTGGCATGAGATCCGCCCTGAGTTCCTTAAGGCTTTGGATGCTGTGGGGCTGTCTTGGTTGACAAGACTCTGCAACATTGCGTGGACATCGGGGACGGTACCTCTGGATTGGTAGACCGGGGTGGTGGTTCCTCTTTTTAAGAAGGGGAATCAGAGGGTGTGTTCCAACTATCGTGGACACTTCTCACCTACACTCCTCAGCCTTACTGGTAAGGTCTATTTAGGTGTACTGGAGAGGAGGCTACACCGGAACTTTGGAGCAGTACGGTTTTCTTCTTGGTCGTGGAACTGTGGACCAGATCCATACTCTCGGCAGGGTCGTTGAGGTTGCATGGGAGTTTGCCCAACCAGTCGACACGCGCTTTGTGGACTTGGGAAGTCCTGTGGGGAGTGCTCAGAGAGTATGGGTTATCGGACTGTCTGATTGTGGTGGTCCGCTCCCTGCATGATCAGTGTCAGAGCTTGGTCCGCATTGCCGGCTGTAAGTCGGACCCGTTTTCAGTGAGGGTTGGACTCCGCCAGGGCTGCCCTTTGTCATCGATTCTGTTCATACCTTTTATGGACATAATTCCTTGGCGCAGTCTGGGCGTCGAGGGGATCCGGTTTGGTGAATGCAGGATTAGGTCTCTGCTTTTTACAGATGATGTGGTTCTGATGGCTTCATCTGGCCAGGATCTTCAGCTCTCACTGGATCGGTTCAAAGCAGAGTGTGAAGCAACTGGGATGAGAATCAGCACCTCCAAGACAGAGTCCATGGTTCTCACCCGGAAAAGGGTGGAGTGCCATCTCCAGGTTGGGGAAGAGATCTTGCCCCAAGTGGAGTAGTTCAAGTACCGCGGAGTCTTGTTCACGAGTGAGGGAGGAGTGGATCGTAAGATCGACAAACGAATCGGTGCTGCGTCTTCAGTAATGCGGACACTGTATCGATCCATTGTGGTGAAGAAGGAGCTGAGCCGGAAGGCAAAGTTTTCAATTTACCGGTCGATCTACATTCCCATCCTCAACTATGGTCATGACTTCTGGGTTATGACCGAAAGGATAAGATCACGGGTACAAGCGGCCGAAATGAGCTTCCTTCGTCGGGTGGCGAGGCTCTCCCTTAGAGATAGGGTGACAAGCTCTGTCATCCGGGAGGAGCTCAAAGTAAAGCCGCTGCTCCTCCACATCGAGAGGAGCAAGATGAAGTGGTTCGGGCATTTGGTCAGGATGCCCCCCGGACGCCTCCCTGGGGAGGTGTTTAGGGCATGTGCGACCGGTAGGAGGCCACGGGGAAGACCCAGGACACGTTGGGAAGATGATGTCTCCTGGCTGGCATGGGAACGCCTCGGGATCCCCCGGGAGGGGCTGGACGAAGTGGCTGGGGAGAGGGAAGTCTGGGCTTCTCTGCTTAGGCTGCTGCCACCGCGACCCGACCTCAGATAAACGGAAGAAAATGGATGGATGGATGGAATAACTAGAATTTGCAATTCCGGAAGTAATTGCGTGGGAATGCCCTATGTGCGCAATCCGCCGAACTGCCGATACGCGTGAGTGGAGCTGAAGTGCTTGAATGTCCGGGTGAGTGGAGTGTGTGGATGTCGGAACAGTTCGAACCGGTTGAGAAATGTGGGATTTGGAGAGGTTTGTATATTGCTCATTCATTTTCAATGGAGGGCTATTCCTGGTAATTCCGGGTAATCAGGGATTTTTTGGAACCGGGAAACATGCTGGCTTGGATGTGCAGGGTGAGTGGAGTGTGTGGATGTTGGAACGGTTCAAATCGAATGGGAAGTGTGGGATATGCGGCCAATTGTATATTTCCCGTCCATTGTTAATAGGGAGAAAATCACAGGAAATTCCATGAAAAACAGGAATTTGGTAGAGGGAAAACATGTTTTGTGTTCAATATATGGGAAAAGTAGTGTGTGTGGATGGTTGAAAGGTTGGAATCGGGGTTAAAAATGCGAAACATTTTGAGAATTCAGGGCATTGTAGAACTATGAATATGTCCATTCATTTGAATGGGAATTTCCTAGACATTTGGGAATTTCTGGAAAACCAGGAATTTCTTAAAATATAGATAATACCACAATTGTCCTAGATGATATGAATGGGTTGGTGTTGGCGTAAAAGTTTGAATTGGAATTGGAATGGTCAAAAACGGTTGAAAAATGTGGACTGTAAAAACTTTCCAGGCAGAAGTGAAAATAGGGCTTTGGAAAACCAGGAATTCTCAGAACGTTTTCATACTTACAGTTCCGATCGGATGAAAACTGTGAGCTGTGGAGCGCGCCAAAGTTTTTGGCCAGAATAATAATAAATATATGTTTTTTTTGGTGTAGAATCTTATACGGTATGTGTGGGCATTCACACCACACTGAATGGAAGCTATTATTTTATGTTCAGCCAGACCCTAAAGGTCCTGAAGTTGATGCTGTTATCAGTCTGTCACCAGGCTCAACTGTTCAACAACAAATCTGTTGTGGCAAAATAAAAACACAGTTTACTTGTACTGTACGTTTAAAAAAAACTAAACAAAACAGGTGATCACAACTGCAGATGATCAAGAGCATTTGATTAGCAGCCAATTGTTTTTACTACTAAAATATACTGTATCTATAACTGCTATGGAAACACTCAGGCTGTAATTAGTTTTACAAACACTCCTTAATATTGCAATTTCATACCTGATGTGTTCATCAAATATTGATCCATTTTTAAGATCTGATAGAACAGAATGTTTTGTTTTAATATGTCTTAAAACCTTACTTTTGAAAGAAGATGTTTCTTTATTTGTCACAAAACTATAGATAGGAATCGAAAACCGGTAAATCGCTTGCCTTCCCCCCCACACCTCCCAAACGATTAGCGTAACAATTCTGACGAGAGGGAATGACGTTATTACGCAACGTGCGCAGGGACGTCAGACAGCAGCATAGCCCCTCTTTATTAAAAAAAAATATTACAACAGTGCTACTTGTAATAATTGCAAGGCTGAAATTTCATTAAGAGGAGGACATATGAGCAACATGCTGAAACATTTGAACACACAGCATACAGTAACTATAAATGAATGTTGCGTTTTTTAACCACACAGCTCTCATCCCAGCAGCAGTCACCTAGGGTAAATACAACAGGTACTAACAAATATTGCCTATAAATTTGGCGCTATTTTTTATTAAATTAAAATTAATACCTTTTCATTTAGATGAGAATGATGAGAGACAGATTATGACTGACTCCGAGGCAGACAGTACTGTTTGCCGCTAGACCAATGTCACAGATCAGCTACTAAGTTGTGGAAAAGCTTGCACGCATTTGCCACATAGACGCTCCTTTTTTCAGTAGGGGAATGTTCAATTGTAGTCAGAGATAAATTGCATGTTTTCCTCCCACCAGATTGATCAGTCATTTCCATCATACAGATGAAACTCAAAAAATTTGAATATTGTGTAAAAGTCAATTCATGTCAGCAATTCAACTTTAAATGTGAAACTAAAATGTGATATTAACTCATTACATGCAAAGTGAGATATGTCAAGCCTTTATTTATTATAATTTTGATGATTTGTCTAAAGGCTTGACATATCTTACTATGTATGTTAAGACCAAGTTGAGTTAATATCCCATGTAACTAAATGTTATATTAATGTATAATTTCCACACGTTTTATTTTGTTAAATTCTACAGAATAATATTTATTTCTTATATTTATTTAAGTATTTTTTGTCTATGTTACGTTGAGAACTCGCTTTGTATGGTCATATTACCTGTAAACTAAACAAAATTGAAGCGAATCCACGTTTTTTCTTCTCTTCTTTTTCAAGAACTGATGAAAAACCAAATCTTTAAGCAGAATTGAAAGTGGAATCAGAATCGGAAAAAACTTATGAATTACCATCCCTACATATGACTGTATGTCCCAACTGTATACATTCTACAGTAAATGTCCAATTAACAGTCTGAAGCATCACATTTTTTTCCCCAAAATAGAATGACTAAATCTAGCTCACCTGCATATTCGCCTTTGTTGATCTCCTCCTCAAATAAGTCACTGAAACCCTCTCCGGCGTTTAAGCGGTCCAAACGGCCATCAATGAACTGGAGTTCCAAAACAATACATGTATTAGAATAGCGTTTTATTTGGAATGTGACAATGTTCACATGCAGGTGCTTTCACTATGTTTGGATGCCAGACAGAATGCAGTGGAAAAAACATGTGGATCGATGTCCTTCCGAGGATGGTACGATCTAAGGTAACGTTTAAGGCTACAAAATGACCAACAAGGTAGTCCTCCAGTACCACGTATTTTTACGAGGTTCTGCCTTACCAAGTTTCATGGTTACGACACAATCCCAAAAAATATTGATACAGTACATTACTGTGCAAAAAGTTTTAAAAAAACTAGTTACGTGCGCGTGGCAGAAGAATACATAGGTGAATGAACACATAGTTGTGCATCGCCAGAATGAGGAAGGAGAACATCACTCTTGTTCTTTCTCATTGAATTTTTTAACTCCCATGATGTCTCTCAAACGTGATGCAGACTCTTCTGATTGCAGTGTGGCAAAGAAACAAAGGAAAAAGGGAAGTGAAATTAGACAGAGAGAAAGTGTAGAAATCACGGGGGACGCATGCAGTACGGCGAGTTAGTTGCATGTTACGTAACTAATTCTAATTAAAAATGCGAGAGAATTGGCTGAACATGAAGAAGATGGAAAATACATCGAAATCCGAACTTTATGTAAACATCTTGACAAATCGGAAACTTATTATCTTTAACTAAAGAAGAGCAGGCTGCAGCTCACACTTCCTCATACTTTCTGTAACATTGAGGGAGAAATGATACTGAGACGGCTTGAAAAATGTCTCAGCTATAAGCTGCCCAGCATGTATTTATTTTCATTGATGCAACTTTTAAAGAGTTCCTTACAAGGATGCCTTATAGCGGGGGTGTCCAAACTACAGCCCAAGTGTGGCCCGCCAGCCTCTTCAATTTGACCCGCGAGACGTCATGAATTCAACAAAGCGGCGCAGCACGGATTGATTTAAAATTATTCTTAAAGAGCAGGCAGTGTCTGAATGCTACATATTTGCTGCCATCTTGTGAACAATGTGAGTAAATCAGATCAATGACCCTTGAAAGTACTTTGAAACAATAGTTCATAATTTACTTATATGACACAATCCAAACAACTTTCCCTAGTCATGATGCAACACAAAAACAAAAAACAAAAAATGCAACTAACAAAAAGGTCAACAAACTTAAACAGAAACTGCTCACTGAACATTGTGGATATTATAAAAAAACTTCCAAACATTTTCAGTGTCTGTTTCAATGCTCACTCCTAACTTTGTTGGACAATATAGCATTTTGGTTGTAGTGGGAGGGCACTGTGAATTTCCTGCACTGATTGGTTAAAATACTCAGAAGGATTGACAGCTGTAAGCACGTATGCACCTTCCAGTGTGCAACCACAGAGATTGTATTTCATCTTTTTATAACTATTTTATATGTACTCCATGAGTTCTGTGCACATTGTCATTGGGAGGCAATTGGAGTGGCCATGGACAATCTGGACGAGTATACGGACACTGTGACCTCATACATACAGTTCAATGAGGCGCGCATCATTCCAACGCGCACCAGGGCTTGATATAACAACGACAAGCCCTGGTTCACACCCAAGCTCCGACAGCTGCGCAAGAAGAAGGAGGCTGCGTGGAGAAGCGTGGACCGGAGTACCTACAGAGAAGCGAAGTACCACTTCAACAGGGAAGTGGAGAAAGCTAAATCTGTGTACTCTAACCGTCTACAGCATGGGTGTCAAACTCTGGCCCCCGGGCCAAATATGGCCCGCCGTGTAATTTCAATTGGCCCTTGAGGCGATATCAAATTAACACTAGAGCTGGCCCGATTATATTCAGCGGCGGTGCCGCGGTAACACCGCATTCACCGCTAATTCTAATACTTGCCAACCCTCCCGGGAGACTCTCAAATTTCAGAGCCCCTCCCAATAATCGTCACGTACACTTTTCACCCAGTCCAGCGAATGCTGGCCCAATCACATAATATGTGTGACTTCAGCACACATATACACATGAATGCAAAGCATACTTGCCCAACAGCGATACAGGTTACACTGACGGTGCTCGTATAAATAACTTTAACACTGTTAGAAATATGCGCCACACTGTGAATCCACACCAAACAAGAATGACAAACACATTTTGGGAGAACATCCGCACAGTAACACAACATAAACACAACAAAACAAATACCCAGAATCCCATGCAGCCCTAACTCTTGGGCTGCAATATACACATCCGCTACCACCAAACCCCGCGCCCCCAACCCCGCCCACCTCAACCGACGCACTGTGCGGATGTTCTCCCGAAATGTGTTTGTCATTCTTGTTTGGTGTAGATTCACAGTGTGGCGCATATTTCTAACAGCGTTAAAGTTATTTATACAGGCACCGTCAGTGTAACCTGTATCGCTGTTGGTCAAGTAAGGATTGCATTGTTGTTGGAATGGATGAAAAGCAGACGTGACTACAGCTCGTGGAGGACGATAAACGCAGCGCCTTTAAAACACGCCCCCAAGACTGTGGTGGACGAGACATAATGACTGATGAACACCTTCGTTCGGTAATGAAAGATGCCTCAGCTCAAAGCCTGAGCCCCGACATTAATGAACTAGCATCCAAGAAAAGATGGCAGGTATCTGGCTTGGGCACATCAGATTAGATCAGTGTGTTGCAAACTGAGCAGTTTAAAGTCCTGAATGGTTGGTTTACTCATTGTTATTTTATTTTCTAATTTATTAGCCTGTGGAAAAAGTTAATGTTGATATTTACCTCAGAAGGCTGCAAATAGAAAAGAGGCATTACATTTTTATTTAAATTGTATTTGATATGCCATTGATATTTTTTAATTATTATTATTATTATTATTATTTGAAACTCGATTTTGCATGTCACTATAAAGTTATATAAGCCTTGCTTGTCCAATATTCAATGCAAAACTTGTTTGGATCCCTATTAAAAGGTTAATTTGTTCAACCTAGGCCCACGGCTTTGTTCAGTTTGAAATTTTGTCCCACTCTGTATTTGAGTTTGACACCCCTGGTCTACAGGAACAGTTCCGCTTCAATGATTCTGCGGCTGTTTGGAGAGGGCTAAGGGCCCTTACGAACTATAAGCCCAAAACCTCCCAGGCCCTGAATGACCGGACACTCGCTTAAGGCCTCAACACACATTACTGTCGTCATGAACGGCCTTCAGCTCATCAAAGCTCTGCTCCCCCCACCATCACCCTCCCCACCAACGCCGCACTTCGTTAAATGATTTAAAGGGCTCAAAGGACTCCAAGGACATCACAGGACTCCAAGAACATCATTCTTTAAAGGCCCTCTCCAAGAACATCCCCTTTAAAGGCCCTCTCCATCAGAGAGGAGGATGTACGCCGGCAGTTCTTGAAACTGAATACGCGGAAGGCCCCCGGGCCGGATGGTGTCTCCCCCTCCACTCTCAGACACTGCGCGGATCAGCTGGCTCCTATCTTCACTGACATTTTTAACACCTCTCTGGAGCTATGCCGCGTCCTGCTTTAAGACCTCCACCATTGTCCCTGTCCCCAAGAAAGCACGGATCACAGGACTTAATGACTACAGGCCGCTTGCGCTGACGTCTGTGGTCATGAAGTCCTTTGAGCGCTTGGTCCTGCCCCACCTCAAGGACATCACCGCCCCCCTCCTGGACCCACTGCAGTTCGCCTACAGAGCCAACAGGTCTGTGGATGATGCAGTTAACATGGCCCTCCACTTCATCCTGGAGCACCTGGACTCCCCAGGAACCTACGCTAGGATCCTGTTTGTGGACTTCAGCTCTGCCTTCAACACCATCCTCCCTGGACTGCTACGAGACAAGCTCTACCAGCTCAGCGTGCCCGACTCCCTCTGCAGTTGGATCAATGACTTCCTGACAGACCGAAGACAGCACGTGCGGCTGGGGAAGATTGTCTCGGACAGTCGAACCACGAACATTGGTACTCCTCAGGGCTGTGTACTCTCCCGCTGGCTCTTCTCCCTGTATACAAACTGCTGCACCTCCAGTCACCAGTCCGTAAAACTGCTCAAGTTTGCGGATGACACTACCCTCATCGGGCTCATCTCGGATGGCGATGAGACCGCCTACAGGAGAGAGGTGGACCGGCTGGCGTCCTGGTGCAGCCTCAACAACCTGGAGCTGAACGCCCAGAAAACAGTGGAGATGATCATGGACTTCAGGAAAGTCACAGCCCCACCGTCCCCCCTCACCCTGATTGACTCTCCCACCCCCGTCTCCATTGTAGACTCCTTCCGTTTCTTGGGCACCACCACCACCCAAGACCTCAAGTGGGAGCCGACCATCAACTCCCTCATCAAGAAGGCCCAGCAGAGGATGTACTTCCTGCGGCAGCTGAGGAAACTTAAGGTGCCGACCGAGATGCTGGTGCAGTTTTACTCAGCCATCATCGAGTCCATCCTCACCTCCTCCATCACTGTGTGGTTCCCCGGCGCCACAGTCCAGGATAAGCATCGACTGCAGCGCATCGTACGTGCTGCAGACAAGGTGATTGGCTGCAAGCTCCCATCCCTCCCGGACTTGTTCTCCTCCAGAACCAGGAGGTGTGTGGTTCGGATCACAGCTGACTCTTCTCACCCTGGACACAAACTATTCTCCCCTCTCTCCTCAGGCAGGAGAGTACGGTCCATCCAGACCCACACCTCCCGCCACCTGAACAGTTTTTTTCCCCTCGGCCATCAGGCACATGAACAATAACTCCTAACAGTAGCTCCTTTGAATTCCTTCTAAGTCTATAACAAGATCTGATAGCTCAGTTACAGCTCTTGTTATTACCAAATATGTGTTATATGTGTTTTATGTTGCACGATTGCACCAAGAAAAATTCCTGGTTTGTGAACCCGTTCTCAAACAATGGCAATAAAAACTATTCTGATTCTGATTCTGATTCTGACTTAAGTGTTAATATATGTACATTTAATAAATAATGGTAATACATTTATATAATGATAGATAAACTTAATCGACAGTAATCCACAGCAACCCTCTGGTTAACAAGATTTTTTTTTAAATGTAATCGTTTGACTTACTACTTTTTACACAAAGTTTAAATGTATTATTATTTATATTGGGACGGTATAGCTCGGTTGGTAGAGTGGCCATGTCAGCAACTTGAGGGTTCCAGGTTCGATCCCCGCTTCTGCCATCCTAGTCACTGCCGTTGTGTCCTTGGGCAAGACACTTTACCCACCTGCTCCCAGTGCCACCCACATTGGTTTAAAAATGTAACTTAGATATTGGGTTTCACAATGCAAAAGCGCTTTGAGTCACTAGAGAAAAGCGCTATATAAATATAATTTACACTTCACATATACAAACCCCGTTTCCATATGAGTTGGGAAATTGTGTTAGATGTAAATATAAACGGAATACAATGATTTGCAAATCCTTTTCAACCCATATTCAATTGAATGCACTACAAAGACAAGATATTTGATGTTCAAACTCATAAACTTTATATTTTTTGCAAATAATAATTAACTTGGCTGCAACACGTGCCAAAGTAGTTGGGAAAGGGCATGTTCACCACTGTGTTACATGGCCTTTCCTTTTAACAACACTCAGTAAACGTTTGGAAACTGAGGAAACACATTTTTTAAGCTTCTCAGGTGGAATTATTTCCCATTCTTGCTTGATGTACAGCTTAAGTTGTTCAACAGTCCGGGGGTCTCTGTTGTGGTATTTTAGGCTTCAGAATGCGCCACACATTTTCAATGGGAGACAGGTCTGGACTACAGGCAGGCCAGTCTAGTACCCGCACTCTTTTACTATGAAGCCACGTTGATGTAACACGTGGCTTGACATTGTCTTGCTGAAATAAGCAGGGGCATCCATGCTAACGTTGCTTGGATGGCAACATATGTTGCTCCAAAACCTGTATGTACCTTTCAGCATTAATGGCGCCTTCACAGATGTGTAAGTTACCCATGTCTTGGGCACTAATACGCCCCCATACCATCACAGATGCTGGCTTTTCAACTTTGCGCCTATAACAATCCGGATGATTCTATTCCTCTTTTGTCCGGAGGACACGACGTCCACAGTTTCCAAAAACAATTTGAAATGTGGACTCGTCAGACCACAGAACATTTTTCCACTTTGTATCAGTCCATCTTAGATGAGCTCAGGCCCAGCGAAACCGACGGCATTTCTGGGTGTTGTTGATAAACGGTTTTCGCCTTGCATAGGAGAGTTTTAACTTGCACTTACAGATGTAGCGACCAACTGTAGTTACTGACAGTGGGTTTCTGAAGTGTTCCTGATCCCATGTGGTGATATCCTTTACACACAGATGTCGCTTGTTGATGCAGTACAGCCTGAGGGATCGAAGGTCACAGGCTTAGCTGCTTACGTGCAGGGATTTCTCCAGATTCTCTGAACCCTTGATGATATTACGGACCGTAGATGGTGAAATCCCTAAATTCCTTGCAATAGCTGGTTGAGAAAGGTTTTTCTTAAACTGTTCAACAATTTGCTCACGCATTTGTTGACAAAGTGGTGACCCTCGCCCCATCCTTGTTTGTGAATGACTGAGCATTTTATGGAATCTACTTTTATACCCAATCATGGCACCCACCTGTTCCCAATTTGCCTGTTCACCTGTGGGATGTTCCAAATAAGTGTTTGATGAGCATTCGTCAACTTTATCAGTATTTATTGCCACCTTTCCCAACTTCTTTGTCACGTGTTGCTGGCATCAAATTCTAAAGTTAATGATTATTTGCAAAAAAAAAAAATGTTTATCAGTTTGAACATCAAATATGTTGTCTTTGTAGCATATTCAACTGAATATGGGTTGAAAATGATTTGCAAATCATTGTATTCCGTTTATATTTACATCTAACACAATTTCCCAACTCATACGAAAACGGGGTTTGTACTTAGTGATTTTATTTAGGTACAGTCCAGCCACTGAAACTTCACTAGCCAAGGAAAAAGGGAAGTTTTTTTGGGCGGCATGGCTCCGACAGTAGAGCGGCCGTGTCAGCAACCTGAGGATTCCAGGTTCGATCCCCGCTACCGCCATTCTAGTCACTGCCGTTGTGTCCTTGGGAAAGACACTTCACCCACCTGCTCTCAGTGCCACCCACACTGGTTTAAATGTAGCTTAAAAATGTAGTTAATGGGTTTCACATATGTAAAGCGCTTTGAGTCTCTCGAGAAAAGCACAATATAAATATAATTCACTGCACTTCACTTTTTAGGATCCTTCCTTGAAATAACACGACTACACAATTAATTTAAGATGAAGCTAAATATAAAAAATAGGCAAGCAAAATTTGCGAGTGTGCGGGTGTTTACCTGTTTGAAAAGCTGCAGATGGATAGCATTCTGGAGGAACTCTCTCATGGCACTCAATCGATGATTTACAAAGGCCTCTTCATTGAATGTTATTGGCTCACCCTAACGATGCAGAAAACACATCAGGAGATTGGCTATAGACAAGGTAACCAGAGATGCTATAACATCAGGACCATTGTTTAGCTGTAAAACAGAATATCTAAGTTCTAAACACTGAAACAATGTTCATTACACCATGTACATTTTTACATGACTTTAGAGAAAGACTAAATATAGACAAACACACACACTTCAAAACTGTCGACAACCTTATGCTTATTATCACGTTTTAGGTTCATGATAAAAAATAACGGACACATTTTGTAGAGTCTAATGACTGTGTTGTAAAGGTATAAATCAGGTGAATATTAGCCATAAAAAGTAAATTAAACATCCGTCGTCGTTCACTATGGCTGGTTAAATCTGTAGAAAGGTGTACAGCGGATTTTCAAGGTTTGAGGAAAACCCAGCTTAATGATAGGCCACAAAAGAACAGTAGCTTCAAAGGTGGGACAGTAAGTCTCTTCTCAGACAAAATAAAACAGTTAAGGCCTATTGACAGCTATTGTTGTTGTTACTAGAATTTGGCATAGGAAGGGTTTTATGAATTTAACCCTTGAGAAACCGGATCCATCAATCCATTTTCTCCTGCTTTTCCAAGTTGCAGGGGCAGCAGTCACAGTAAAGATGCCCAAACTTCCTGGTCTTCTGGTACCTCTTGCAGTTCCACTTTAGCTCCACCCTGAGGCTCCTTCCGGTTGGGAAAGTCCGAAACACCTTACTAGGGAGGCATCAGGACTCGGTGCCTGAGCTACCTGAACTGGCTTCTTTCCATTTAAGCTCCTCCTGGATGACGGAGAATCTCATCCTATCGCTAAGAAACTCTAAGAAACACAATACGGAACAAAAACATTTTGAACACTTGTATCTGAAATATTGCTCCTTCAGTAACTACCCAAAGCTTGTGACCAATCTTAGGTGAGGGAAAGAACATACAGCCCTTTGAGACACTTGTGATTTAGGGCTATATAAATAAACATTGATTGATTGATTGATTGATATCGGCCAACAAATCAGGAGCTTTGGCTTCTGGCTCAGCTCTCTCTTCACATAGACCCGGTACAGCAACAGCATTACTGTACACAATGCGTCGATCAAAAGCGCTTTGAGTACCTTGAAGGTAGAAAAGCGCTATACAAGTATAACCCATTTATTTATTTATCATTTATCTGCCTCTCAATCTCACGCTACAGCCTTCCCTTAATTGTGAACAAAACCCCAAGATACTTGAATGTCTTCACCTGGGGCATAAGTATACATAAAAGCTTACTAACACAGAGGTTGAGAAACCATCCTTTTTTTGTCTGGGAAGCATGGCCTCAAATTTGGAGATGTCGAGTCTCATATCAGAAGTTCACGCTCAGTTTCGAACAACTCCAATAAACTCTAAAGGTCACAGCTGGGTGAGACCATAATAACCACATGGAGCAAAGAGAAAATCTTAAGGCCCCCTCAAACACCCTTCACACCTTGGCTGCACCTAGAAGTAGTTTTCTTAAAAATACTAAACAGAACAGCTGATAAAGGGCAACTTTTAATTTACTTCCGGCAACGCAAACCAGGCTCCTGCTCCAGTTGTCGAATAACTAAATAATGTACTAATGTGCCATGAACTCCATACTCCCAGAACCCCTCCCAAAGGACACCTTAAAATACATGGTCAAACGCCTTAACCACGTCTACAAAGCAGATATAGGACCAGTTGGGCAAGCCCCCAAGCACTTTTCAGGATCTTTCCAAGGGTGTAGAGCTGGTCCAGTGTTGCACGACCAGGATGAAAACCACAATGCAAGCTGTGGAGAATATGTATATATATATATATATATATATATATATGTATATATATATATATATATATATATATATATATATATATATATATGTATATATATATATATATATATATATATATATATATATATATATATATATATATATATATATATATATATATATATATATATATATATATACTGTATATATATATATATGCAAGAGTTATTTCTTTCAATTCATAGTCATATTTGAAAACAGCTAGTGTTTTTCCATTTGTTCTCTTTCTGTTTGTCCGCAAGTAAACTGTGTGTGTTAACCTTGAAGCTTTGGAATGTTGGGAGTTGGAGTACTCCTTTTTCTATCTCATCCTGAGTTGAACAATGAACTTGTGTATTTCATCTGGGGAGGATCTGGGGAGGGTGGGGGCTGTTTGCAGATTCAAGAAGTAGTCTCTTCCCGTTTGAATGTTAGAACAAGTTAGGGAGACGGGGTGAATGTATTAGTCTAGGTTGTTCTCCTGAAATTTCAGTAAAACTTGTTGTTGATCCTATTCTGTTTCTGGTGATCCTTCTTACTCAGCAAATATGTCATCCAAAAGAATTTGGGATTGACCAGTAACTTAAATTCCCTTGGAGGAGGAACTGGTCGGAACGCAACAAAGCCTTACGGACATTTTTTTAAATTTATCTCCAGCACTCTTAGACTTTCTCAGGAATACTGAGGAGTGCTTTTTTCCCCAGAGGTACTGTGCTCAACTTCCACCTCAGTTTGAAGAGATGTATCAACCAAGAAAATCCAACAGTATCCAGAGCCTTGAGGAATTCAGGCAAAACTGATCCAACTCCAAGGCCTTTTCCAGTGAGGAGTTTAAAGACAATCTCAGTCACTGTGATGGACCACAAGGACTCTGTTTCCTCTATGAAAGGTGTGTCAGTGGGATTGAAAAGGTATTTTTACCAGATTATATCCCAAGCTGCGGTCAGCAGGCTATTTTCTCCACACTGTGGCTTCACCTTTGTGAGGTATTGGGACAGTTTGCAAAAACCTCTTCAAAGCAGTCCAGAAATCAGTCTACATGCGTCATTAAAGTCCCTCCACACCAGGTTTTTCTTCAACCTCCGCCGAAGCAGTGTGCCGCCTTGCCTTCCAGTTCAGAAGCCATTCATGCTGCGTAAAACTCCTTCAGCTTGATAGTTCCAAGTTTGCTGCAATGACTAGCCCCGGCTTACTCTAAAACCACAAATACAATTAACCACCTTGGAAATGAAACCACAAAATATAGAAAAACTCTTAATTGGAGGATAGAACTGTGTAATATTGTAATATGATTGTTCATGTTTTTCAGTCAGTACAGACAGTCTTATCGCTTTGTGTTGTGCATTACAAACTCAAACGCGTTATGTGCTGTCGTAGAAGCTAGCTTATCGCTTGCCATAGTTAGCTTTTACGGCTAATACCGTAGCACAACGATGTGTCAGTACGCTAGAAAGAGAGTTCCTCAGTGGTCGCTCTTACAATAACAATATCGCTACAGTTTGATAACTTACAGGTCACTAAATGTAAATGAAGTATTGGGGACAGTTTTGAATGCATTTTTAAAGTGATTTAGAGGTAGAATTGATTGCTCCCATTATCTGCATTGCCAGCTACCAATAACGAGCCGATTTTTACATTTTAGAATGCAAAAATAAAACAAAACTTTGGTTTTCTTGTCTCTCATAATGATTGTGAACACTAGGCAACATTCCCAAAAATGGGCAGTTCCCCTTTAAAGACTAAGAAACATTTTAATTTCTCATTCTGAATCGAAGCTTCTGGTCCATACTGTGACTGAAAATAACGAAAAACTCTTTCATTGGAGGAAATAGCTGTCTTTGTGTTATTGGTCTCCCTTCACTGTCTAACTGAGGCTCACCCCTGCAGACAGTATAGTTTGTTAAGGACAAACTGTGGTTAGCACAGAAGTCCAATAACATAACATGGCACTGGTTGAGATCACAGAGGCCTTTTCTTCCAAACACACCCTTTCAGGTCACTGTGGTTACCAAACATGGGCATTGGCGTCTCCCAGTAGAACCTCAACGTCCCCAGTTGGGATGCTTTCCCTTCTGATTACCAGCCAAATTAAGTCAATAACGTCAGAAGCTTTTTAACACCTAAAAACATTCCCATAATCAAATGAATAATGTTCAAAGCAGGCCTACAAAAATCTAATCCACGCCTTTGTCTTCAGCAGGTTAAGACTACTGTAATGACCTTCTCACTGACCTCTCTAAACAAGCTGTGACCCTGGATTTCCACCGGATGTGTAATGGCAGCAGAATGGCGGCGCCACGGTGGTGGACTATTTCCATTTTTATTCAGGTCTATGTGTCAGTGTCTAGCGCCAGCAAAACGTATATGCGCTATACGCGAAGCTTCTATATTTGCCGGTCAAACGCGGTGGTTCAATTCAGCTAAAATTTGCTTGTGTTGGACAGGAAGTCATGCACAAACACAGTATAAATGATCTGGTTTACTTTCAAAATAAAATACCCTGCTTTCAAGGCAGATTGTATTTTACAATTTGAAACGTCCTAATGGGCGTAGTCAAGTCATGAAGTCAACTTAGCAAAGGTTTTCAGACGTAATTTCACCTCCGTGACACAAATTGATAAGGACATGCTGACTTTGGAGGGCAAACATTAAAAAATCATATCACAGGCATATCCTGGGCCTGTGTCAAATACCAGCTGATAGGGGGCCCGGCCGGGGAAGCAGGGGAATGGTTAGCGAGAGTTCAATGTTGTTTGCTACAAACAAATTAATGGTGTCGTTTTGCAAGGCAAAACAGTCGTCTTTTCCCCAAGTCAAGTCAGACGCCTGTCTGTGGGTAATGATGGACCGCAAAGCTCGAGAAGTTCTGCGGTGCTGCTGTTAAGCAACCGTTAACGGCAGGACCGAGTTTATTTGCTTCTGTTCCAACGGAAGAACAAAATAAACTGTGGTTCGCTTTACTATAACGCCCATAATCACGTGATTACGCACAAATTTGCATGATTTCGTGAAAGTCCACGCTATTTTGCTGCAGGGCAAGCTGCAACAAAATGGCAGTGGGGATTGCCATATTGCGGATAGCGGCTTCGTTTAAGGGTGGCGCTGTTCCGTTGTCGTTACGCATCCAGTGAAAATCCGGGGTACATCCATAATACAGCTGCTCGAGTCCTGACTAGAACCAGGACATATCACCATATTAGTCCAGTGCTGAGGTCAGTGGAATAATATGACTTCCTGTTTCTCAGACAATATATAAAACCCAAAACCAGTGAAGCTGGCAAGTTGTGTAATTTGTCAATGAAAACAGAATACAATGATTTGCAAATCCTTTTCAACTTATATTCAATTGAATAGACTGCAAAGACAAGATATTTAATGTTCGAACTGAGAAACTTAATTTTTTTTTGCAAATAATCATTAACTTAGAATTTAATGGCAGCAACACATTGCACAAAAGTTGGCACACTGTGTTACATCGCCTTTCCTTTTAACAACACTCAGTAAACGTTTGGGAACTGAGGAGACCAATTTTTGAAGCTTTTCAGGTGAAATTATTTCCAATTCCTGCTTGATGCACACCTTAAGTTGTTCAACAGTCCGTTGTGGTATTTTAGGCTTCATATTGCGCCACACATTTTCAATGGGAGACAGGTCTGGACTACAGGCAGGCCAGTCTAGTACCCGCACTCTTTTACTATGAAGCCACGCTGTTGTAACACGTGGCTTGGCATTGTCTTGCTGAAATAAGCAGAGGCGTGATATCGTTGCTTGGAAGGCAACATATGTTGCTCTAAAACCTGTATGTACCTTTCAGCATTAATGGTGCCTTCACAAATGTGTAAGTTACCCATGCCTTGGGCACTAATACACCCCCATACCATCACAGATGCTGGTTTTTGAACTTTGCTTATAACAATCCGGATGGTTATTTTCCTCTTTGTTCAGGAGGACACGAAGTCCACGGTTTCCAAAAACAATTTGAAATGTGGACTGGTCAGACCACTGAACACTTTTCCACTTTGCATCAGTCCATCTTAGATGAGCTCGGGCTCACCAAAGCCGGCGGCGTTTCTGGATGTTGTTGATAAATGGCTTTAGAGTTTTCACTTGCACTTACAGATGTAGCGACGAACTGTAGTTACTGACAACAGTTTTCTGAAGTGTTCCTGAGGCCATGTGGTTATATCCTTTACACACTGATGCCTGAAGGATCGAAGGTACGTAATATCATCGCTTACGTGCAGTGATTTCTCCAGATTCTCTGAACCTTTTGATGATATTACGGACCGTTGATAGTGAAATCCCTAAATTCCTTGCAATAGCTCTTTGAGAACCGTTGTTCTTAAAGTGTTGGTCAATTTGCTCACACATTTGTTCACAATCCTTGTTTGTGAATGACTGAGCATTTCATGGAAGCTGCTTTTATACCCAGTCATGGCGCCCACCTGTTCCCAATTAGCCTGTTCACCTGAGGGGTGTTCCGAATAAGTGTTTGATGAGCATTCCTCAACTTTCTCAGTCTTTTTTGCCATGTTGCAGGCATCAAATTCCAAATGAGCTAATATTTGCAAAAAATAAAGTTTTCCAGTTTTAACGTTAAGTATCTTGTCATTGCAGTCTATTTAATTGAATATAGGTTGAAAAGGATTTGGAAATCGTTGTATTCTGTTTTTATTTACGATTTACACAACGTGACAACTTCACTGGTTTTGAGTTTTGTACTTTAAAACAGCTCTGCTTGTGTACAATTTCATGGTCTCTGACATATGAACTATCTTGGGCCCTAAAAACATCAGGGTGTGGTCTCCTGCTGGTGCCCAGAGTCAGGACGAAACATAAAAAGACTGCGTTTAAGTTTTATGCCCCTAAAATCTGGAATAGACTTCCAGGCCTCAATGTTGGCAATGTTTAAATCTAGGCTGAAAACACTTTTATTTAATTGTGCATATGTTGTGTTTTAATTTGTTTCTTGCATTGAACAAAGAGAGCAGTCTACCAATACAAATGTATTGTGTTAAACATATAATTAACCAATAAATCAGATTCTGATGACAACTGAAAGTAATTTTTCCTACACTTTTGATTTTCATTTTAATTCCGATTGTTTTATAATGATTTTATTTAGTTTTTGCCTTTTTTGTATTTTTATGTAAAGCACTTTGAATTGCCTTGTGTACAAATCATGGTCTATAATAAACTTGCCTCGTCTTAGTATTCTGAGCAGATTGGCGTATGTCCACAAACAGTCACAACCTTTTCCTCTACCCAAAGGCACAGGGAAGTGACACTTGTTCACCAGGGATGATACATATGCACTGAGCCAGAGGGGTCAATGATACAACTCTCCTCTGCAGAAAGTCCCAACGATAGTCACAAACACACTAGGTGTGGTGAAATTATCCTCTGCATTTGATCCATCCCCATGTTCACCCCCTGGGAGGTGAGGGGAGCAGTGAGCAACAGCGGTGGCCGCACTCGGGAATCATTTTGGTGATTTAACCCCCAATTCCAACTCTTGATGTTGAGTGACAAGCAGGGAGGCAATGGGTCCCTTTTAATAGTCTTTGGTATGTCTTGGTCGGGGTTTGAACTCACAACCTTCCAGTCTCAGGGCGGACACTCTAACCACAAGGCCACTGAGCAGGTCTTAGCCCCTCTGAAAGAGTTTGGTTCCAGAGCCAGAATTGTAGATTGAGAATTTTGTTAAGTTGGACCTTCTCTCTCTAGGCAACTTCATTGTGTGCTACTTACAACCTTAATAAACATTTCAACACAAAATTGATCTCAACAATTCAAAACTTCTTGCTGTGAGAACATCTATCAATACGGCACAGAGGTTCGTTTAAGTCTGCTAAGGCCTTCAGGCATTATTCTTCACAACAACACAAAACTCTTGTTCAACTCTTGTCAAATGTGTTATATGCAGTGTGCAATACAATCTTCTTACCAACTCAATTCGCAGAGCATTTCTGTAGCTGCCAAACAAAGATGCTTGACTCTTGAGGAAAGCTCGAGCCATACCATCCCCTGGAGTTGTTGAGAACTTTTTCAAACGACTTTTCAGAGATGAGACCTAATTAAAGAACATAACAGGACAATAATGATTACTGACTAAAATACTGACATAAAAATGACAGTAGACAGTGGATCCCCGTGAACTCTGTATACCCAAATTTGTAGATTTTTGATCCAAAAAATAAATGTTTTTAATTGTGGGAACACCTGCACATTAATATTTTTTCTCTAAATTCAGGTTGTTTATGTATCCATTACGAATGTCAGGTGTGAAGCATTGCCAATTTGCAGGGCAAAGAAGAAAAACACAATAACAAACGTCACTTGCACACACTCAAACATTAGGCACCATGATATCACAAAAGGATAAATATACAATAAATCCTTTAGATATCTAAATTGCCATGGGTTAATCGATAACACAATACATGTACAATAATCTATTAAATATTCAATAAATCAATGAATATAAAATTGATCTATTAGATATCTAAAATACCAGGAATTATTTACTATACCGGAGTCTGACTGAGGAGGTTATAAAGCTGTGAATTGCTTTCTTAAGTCTGAGTAATAGTGACATGTATATGGAAGCTGAGAGGAGGAGTTTGTGTGTACTGTCAGTGGCTATCTGCAGACGTAAGATCTGATTCTTCTGTTGAAGTTGGATGAGAGTGCATCCTGTTCTTGTCCAATAATTTCTTATACTGAGCCTGATGATCCTACTGAGTTTGTTCCGTAAAGGTGTTGAGTGATCCATACCATGTTATGTTGAATGTCATAAATGACCACTGTTCGCTGCTTTCAAGGGAGATGAGGGTGGCGCCACAACAGACTAACGAGGCCAACATCACCAAACTCTTCAAACCCAGTGACAATATGTCCTTATCAATAACTATCAGTACATGTACCGGTAATTCTTTAATACCAACATTTTAAATATTTACAGCACTCTGGCAACTCCTTCTATCCCCCCTTATTCCCCTTCCCCATATTCTGCCTTTCCTTCACCTGCCCCTTCTACAGTTTTCCCTGATCAGTCAGTCTAACATCGCTTCTTTCTTGAAAGGAATGGAAATCTAAGCCTGTCTCCTCGGCCTAGCTTAATCAAAACTGTCTCCCCACCATCCCCCTTCTCATCCCATCAATCATCCACACATCTCTCAGATCTTGCTCAGTCCACCCCTCACTGAAACTTGCTGCCATCATCCACATCCTTAAGAAACCTGGTCTAAACCCTGATAAAATGGAAAACGTCTGGCCAATCTCTCTGCTCCCCCCGTAACTGCACTACCTGTCCAACTTCAAGACTCATGCCAAAACCCACATATTGTATCCAGCTTGTAATTTTTGATACTTTTACTTTATTCAATGCCTAATTATTTTCTGTTTTTAAGTGCATTACTTTCTTCTTTGAGCTTTACTTTTTTGTATTCTAGTACTTCTACTTTTATTGCTTATTGTGTGAGTACTTCATAACATTAAGACAGCTCAGTGGGTCTCTTTGAAAAATGTTTTAATTATATGCGATTAGGTAATGGTTTAATGCTTTATTTAATATGTTTGTGTTCAGTATTTCGTGAGATGTTGGTTGCATCAGTTTATCAGTGTGTGAGTAGATCCATATAGGCCAACAAATTAGGTGAGGAATGACAGTTCTTCCAATCAAAAAGTGAAAGTACTTTGAATTGTATTCACATTTACTCTAGCGACTGTTCCTTACCACATCCTGGGGTAGACTTTGGAGGTCATTGTAGGGAGTTTCAAGCGTGTTTGTGTCCACATTCAGTACCACCACATCCTCTATTGCCATTCCCCGAACTTTCTAATGAGAAACACAAAACAGAACATAACACAGTTTAATCTGCCCATTGCTTCTCAAGTTTTCTTAAGTATTTATTAAAATATAAAATTATGGTATAAAATACTATAAATAGTTTTTACATTTCTAAAAAATACAGCAGGAGGGAACAATTTAAAGTTAAGGTGCGCAAACATATTCAATTTAATCCAATCCAGAGAGTGCTTGGTACACTGGCTTAAAAGAATGTCCTTTGATCATGTGTGTTTGGATAAATGCATGAATGTTGCATTAACACAATGAAAGAAGGAATATGCTGGCGGGGGATTGGATCCTTGTCTATGTGTCAGAAGTATGAGTGGATGTCTGTAAGTGCGTTCAGCAAAAAACATTGAAGTAGTAGAATATGTTCTGACATTATGTGGTAAAACCTCATTATTGTGCCTTTCACAGAAACCTAAGTGAAGATAAGTGCACTCTGTGAGGGAGTACAATTGCTGGATACACACTGCAGTTAGTGCAAAAAGTACTTACCTCCATGAGGCTGGAGTGCACTCCAATGAGGTAGGGCATTGGAGCACTAAAAATAAATTAATGTTAGATAATTTTTTGAAATCATTTCTAACATATATTTTACATGCAAGATAAAATTGATAATCTACAAAGCACAAACTATCCAATTCTATCCCTCTTTGATTAGCAGCATGTTTACTAAACAAAATGGTTTGAAAAACACATTTGACATCTGATTACAAGAGGGTCTTGTTTTGCATTGCTATGTAGAGTAGATCCCTGCAATTTACATGGGGGTTTCAAACGGAAACCAATTGTAAATGGCGACAAACGCAAGTAATTGAAATGATCAAGTCTATTTTTGACACACGGCTTTCAGTTATGACTTATCTTCATATTTTTACTTGTGTTCACCTCACTGAAAGTTTTGAGGTTAGATTGACTGTTGATGTTATTGCTTGCGTAGCCAAACAAACAGGGCCCCACCATCTTGCACCCTTGTCACTTACTTACGTAGTACACAAACGCTGTATCTAGTGGGAGGAAGTAATTATTTGATTTCTTAATTATTTTGTAAGTTGACACATTAAAAAACGAACAGTATACAATTTTAATTAGTAGCTTAATTCTAACAGTGAGAGAAAAATCCCATTAAACTAAATATTTATTGAGGTAAATAAGGATCTAGTTCTTGGTGAAGAAACCCTTGTTGGAAAGTAGAGGTCAGATGTTTCTTAAAGTTAATTGCCAGGTTTGCACACATCTCAGGCCAAATTTTGGACCACTCCTCTTTGCAGATCCTCTCTAAATTCTTAGGGTCTGATTTACTAAGATCCAAATACTACGCAGTAAACAGCGTGTGCAATCTATAAAATAGTGTGTACTAATAGTGGGCGTGTTGCATGCAATTTACTAACACTGCGTGTGCAATTGTAATGTGGTACAGACCGCCTTATTTAAATGAGGATTTTGCGTGGGGCATCACCACAGAAACACTCTACTACTGCACATCCATATTCTCATGCTCCTTCCTACCTGTGGCGATTTGTTAGGTTTTCAAACAAGCAGGAGACATGTACCATTTTTTATGGGCATTTTAGAAGCAGTTGTGCAGTGCAACTACAATGAAACCACTTTTTTTTTCAGCGGAAGGTGCGTCCATTGGAGAGAGGCTGCAAAACGCAAAAATATGCATACCTAAAGACATTTTTTTACATAAAAAATATTTGAATATATATTCTATATGAAATAAACGAACAAACGGTAAACGATCATTAAAAAATATTCAATGACACCAAAACGCATAAATAAGTCCTTAAATCATCGAGCAGCTATATAAGAATAGTTTTTTGGTCTAAATCAAAACGCCGGCCACCTATGGTCTAATGGCCTACATCCTCAGTCAATCAGATCATGTGATTTTACCCTTTAAGATTTTACTATAATGATATAATGAGAAATAAATTACTAAGGCAATTTTTTAACCTGTCTTTGTGACTTAAGCAAGATATAGTAACACTTTATTTTGAAGGTGTTTACATGAGAGTGACATGAGCGTGACATAAACATGACATGGGATGTCTGACACTGTGTGAAGTAACATTAATGGGCATAATCATGTCTACAAAATGCTTGTGAGTCTCATGTAGACACCTTCAAAAGAAATCTTGCTTAATTCACAAAGACATGTTCAAAAACATTGACTCAGTCAATTATTTATTTTTATTTGCACACAGGTGTTATTACTATGCCGATAGCCATCCTTTGTTACATCCGTTTTGAGTGAAATGATTAATACATCTCTCATTTAAAATTTTTGGTGATATTTTGTTTCATGAAAAACTTGAAAAAATCTGTTCTGCAATTTTTTTAAGAGGGTGACAATAATATAAAATGATATTGCTGAATAGACGTTATGTCTAATATTTTTTATATACATTTTTTTCTGACCGTCCAAATATGTTGAAACATACGAAAGGCGAAGGATCCTCATCTGTCCAAAACGTGATTCTCAAGTGAATACTTTGTGCAGCCAATCCTCAACCGGACTCTGCTGTACCTTGAACAGTCACGAAGTAAACTAAAAGTGAAACTCCTGAATTACGGCATAGTGTGCTATCAATGCTTTACTTGGTGACTGTGCTACCAGCTGAATTGCTTCTTCCATCCATCCATTTTCTACCGCTTATTCCCTTCGGGGTCGCTGGGGGCGCTGAAGCCTATCTTCTTATGATCTTTAAACAGGTCTTTGGTCTTGCCCGTGATGGAGAGGTAGTGGTCTGATTGACTGAACATGTGTCTTTTAACATGTTATTTTTTAACAGTACTGTGTAAAATGTTGAGACAGGTGTTTTTCATACAAGTAACAAGATTTAAGTACTTTTTAAAGCAGAAGGACTAGTGTGTTGGAGTCAGAATACCTTATTGTTAGTACGGGATCAAATACTTATTTCTCTCAATGAAATGCAAACACATTTAAAAAAATGTTAATGTGATTTTTTTGCATTCTTTTTTTTAAAGATATTCTCTCTCACTGTTAAAATACACCTACCATTAAAAGCATAGAAGTTAATTTCTTCTTCAGTGTGTGAAAATCAGTGAGCAATCAAATGTTTTCCCCACTGTATGTACATTGTATGCTGTATTTTAACATATTTACGACAGGTATTCAACTTAGGATGAATGAGACATTTCCTGCCAATAAAATTGACAATTTTCAGAGAAAAAGGTTTAACAAAAATCTGCATATTTGCTCAATCTCGAGTAGGTAAGAACAAAGCCAGCAAACTCACCAGCAGTAGTCTAACAGATGTCGAGGAAGGACTGGAATGTAAACATGTTGCCAGTGCATTGGATATATTATGGCAGCAGACCCATGGACACAAGCTGTTAACTGTTAACAAGATACAATCAAGTATTAAAGTTCTACATGAATGAGTTTGAAAACATTTGTTTCATGTGTATACGTAAAATACAATACACGCGACACACACACACACACACACACACACACACACACACACACACACACACACACACACACACACACACACACACACACACAGTACAATATATACAGTACATTACAACCTTGGTAGGGGTTTCCACTGAGCATACAGTTAATTGCAACTCCAGCTTCTTTTTCAAGCACATCATTTAACAAAAGGTGCTCCTTTCATTGCACTAGGTGTGTCAGTAAGCTCAGATGTCGCAAAAGTTAAATTTCAAATCCACATTCCAAGTTTTACTATAGAAGTCCCCCTGTAGTCTAACATAGGATGGGGTGTGCACTGGCATCCATTTTTCTTATGTCATATTCATATACAGTATCTCACAATAATCAGTATACCCAAGGGTTTCCTCGAGTCTGCCAAGATACCTGTGGCGGTGGGGGCATGGTTAGAGGCTCCATGTCATTGAGTAATTTGAATAATTTGCTATGATATTTTTCTTTAAAAAAGGCTCAAAAATGTATATAGACATTTAAAAACAAATCCTTTAATAATAATTAGTATAAACATATATTTTTTTATCGTTTTACCACGTTTCCAACTGTAGCTTCTTTTTGTACAATGTTCTTTGTTGAGATTTTTTCATGAGACTTTTAATGAGGTTTTTTTTAATTAAACAACTAGCAACAAATCTAGCATCTTTTTATATATTGTACTTGTGTTTAGAGACTCTTTACTTCAGTCCCTCAATGTCCCGACTAAAGAGGCGAGCTCCAGCGAGCATGACGTCACAATTGCTTCACGCTGTTGCACTTTCTCTCTTTAAAAGCCGCCACTGTCCTCTTAATATTTGCACATTCTGCCTGTCCGCAGGTATATCTAAGATTTATTAAAGAACATTGACGACATGCTAACAATGCTCCAGACAACGGCGTGCGTTTTGTTTACATTCGGGAGTGTGGTTTCCGTAATCAAAGTATTTTTTCGGTGGTCGAGTTTTCAGTACATCACTTGTCTATAGTATGATAATAATAGGCTATATATATCAATTCCTACTTTAACAATTAGCTGGTGTTAATGTTTTATGTTTGCGTGGTTTGGATCTGATGTCAGTTTTTCCCATGTTTGCAAACACACTGTCTGTGCTTAAAAGTGATTGGAAGAGAATGAGGAAGGGTTGTGTGTCTGGGGAAGCGCAAACTCACTGAGGCAAAAGTGTTTGCACAGGAGGTAAAACCTGTAGGAATTGTGTCGTTTGTTTTCATAAGATTGGTAATAAAAGTAAAGAAATAGCTTCTGACTTTGTGTGATTTCTTCTTGGAGCTACGATACATTATATTACTTACTCATGTCTATTTTACAAACAACTTCTGCAGCAAATCAGAAATGCTGGCAGCACTCTTACATATATTTTTCAAATATAGAAGAAATCTGCGTTTAAAGAACTCCGGCTTATTAGTGATTCCCAGAGCCCAAAAAAAGTCTGAGGGCTATAGAGCATTTTACTATGGAATGCCCTCCCAGAAACAGTTAGAGATGCTACCTCAGTAGAAGCATTTAAGTCCCATCTTAAAACTCATTGTATACCCTAGCCTTTAAATAGACCCCCTTTTTAGACCAGTTGATCTGCCGTTTCTTTTCTTTTCTGCTCTGCCCCCCTCTCCCTTGTGGAGGGGGGGGGGGGGGGGGGGCACAGGTCCGGTAGCCATGGATGAGTGCTGGCTGTCCAGAGTCGGGACCCGGGGTGGACCGCTCGCCTGTGCATCAGTTGGGGACATCTCTGCGCTGCTGATCTGTCTCCGCTCGAGATGGTCTCCAGCTGGCCCCACTATGGACTGGACTCTCACTATTATGTTAGATCCACTATGGACTGGACTTTCACAATATTATGCTAGACCCACTCGACATCCATTGCACCGGTCTCCACTGGGAACCTCTCCAAGGTTTCTCATTGTCATCCCACTGGGTTGAGTTTTTCCTTGCCCTGATGTGGGCTCTGAACCGAGGATGTCGTTGTGGCTTGTGCATCCATTTGAGACACTTGTGATTTAGGGCTATATAAATAAACATTGATTAATTGATTGATAAATAGAGCGTCTGCAGCAAAGCAGTCAGCACTCCTATACGCCCCTTTCCAAAAGTTCAAGGAAAAGTTTATTTATTTCCATAATTCCATTCAAAAAACGTTTAACTTCAATAGATAATAGACTCAGGTCCTACAACTTAAGCGATTTCAAGTATTTAGTTGTCTATTTGTACATAATTTGGGCCTCCAGCTCACAAAACCCACAAAAACAGGATTTCAAAATATTTGAATACTATGAAGAAATCCGTCCAAATTTTACAGGGCATGAATGTTTTAAACTGAGTGTCACACACTACTCATCTACTAAACTCAATGCACATGCACAGGTTTTCCCAGGTGTCATTAGATTGCTTCACTTTGGTTACAATTGTCTCAGTTAGGATCATCATTGATACCCTCCATGGGATGGGTAAGCCTCAAAAGTTCATAGCTAAGGAGGCTGGCTGTTCAGAGAGTGCTGTGTCCAAGCATATCAATGGAAGTCTAGTGGAAGGGCAAAATGTGGCAGGAGAAGATGCACCAGCAGAAGAGCTGACTGTGGGCTTCTGCGGATTATCAAACAGAAATATTCATTAATCTGGCAGAGATCCAGAAAGAGTGGAACTCAACAGGGTCAAGGAGAAGAAGGACTGGACTGTTGGCCAGTGGTCCAAGATCCTTGTTTCCTAGGAAAATTAAAGTGTGCCTTTCATTCGAGAATCAAGGTCAAAAGGTTGGAGGAAGACGGGTGAGGAACAGAACCCAAGCTGCTTGAGGTCCAGTGTGAAATATCCACAGTCCGTCATGATTTGGGGTGCAAATGTCCAGTGCAGGTGTTGGTAAACTCTGCTTTCTTAAATCTAAGGTCACCGCATCAGTCTACCAGAATGTTTTAGAGGACTTCATGATTCCTTCTGCTGAGGAACTGTATGGAGATGCAGATTTCATCTTACAGCAGGACCTGGCACCTACTCATACCGCCAGAAGCACCAAAACTTGGTTAGATGCCCATGCCATTACAGTGCTTGACTGGCCAATCAACTCGCCGGACCTAAACCCCATTGACCCAAAAACAAAAAAGAGCTGACAGCGAGCATCAAGGAAATCTGGGCTTACATAACTCGCAGCCAATGCCACAGGCTGATTGCCTCAATGCCACAGCGCATCGAGGCAGTGATTAACACAAAGGGATTCCCTACGAAGTATTGAAGATTGATGTATCATTTTGAAAGTACCATATATTTGATTGATTTGATGTGATCCTAATTTATTTTTTCTGTAAAAACTGAGAAGTAAATGGTGATTTCTTCACAGTATTAACATTTTTTGAAATCCTGTTTTTGTGGGTTTTATAGCTGGAAGCCCAAATTATGTACAAATAAAAAACTAAATACTTGACACTGTTGAAGTTATGGGCCCTGAATCTATAATCTATGAAAGTTGAACGTTTTGAATTGAATTATGGAAATAAATACACTTTTCCATGATATTCCATTTTTTTTCGAAAGGGTCTGTATCTATTTTACAAACACAATCTCTGGATATGGCACTGAGCATGTGAACTAAATTTCTTTATGTATCATGATGACATATGTTTGAAGTGGACGCTGTCTTGTTAAAGATGTGTATGGTCTTCCTTCTAGCTGTAAACATCTTATATAGCACTACTACCCTTTTTCCCACATCCTCAGAGAGTCCTTTGTCATAAGATTATCCTTGAATAATAGTAAAACTCAATGTATGTGTTTTTGAAGTAGTAGGAAGTGTCGATGCCTCATATGTCAAAGGAGTTGAGATTCAAAGAACAAAGGAGATCAGGTTTTTGGGCGTCATGATTGATGAAAATGTGTCATGGAAATCACATATTAATGATTCAAAGGCTTAAGTATCTATTTGTATTTTACACAAAGTGAAACGATTTCTAAATAAAAAAGCATTGTATATTTTTGGGGTTAGGGGTCCCCACCAGGGTTTCTCGTTGCCATCCCATTGGGTTGAGTTTTTTCTGGCCCTGATGCGGGATCTGGGCCGAGGATGTCGTTGTGGCTTGTACAGCCCTTTGAGACACTCGTGATTTAGGGCTATATAAGTAAACATTGATTGATTGATTGATCTTTGCGCACCTCACGATTCGATTCCGATTCAGGAGCTATGATTCAATTAAAAATCGATTTAATTATATTGATGCAGTTTTACATTTCTTTTTGTTACACTAAACAATTCATTTGGAATAAGAAACAGTTACATTTATTCCCACATTTATTAAATTAATGAAAATGTGTGCAAAACTGAACCGTAAGTGCCCGACAGTAAAGGAGCTGGTCGGATCTCTCGGTGAGGTGGCTCGCTGCAGTCAGCCAGATTTAGGAATGTGTGCATTACTTTGTTTACAATAAATACATAGATTATTGATGGTTACTAATCGATTCTATAATCTTCCATGTCTGAATTGCGATGCATCTAAAAATCAATTATTTCCCCCACCTCTACAGGAACCTCAAAAACCCAATATTCAAACAGTTAAACATATTAACATTTCATGAATTGGGTAGTAGAGTACAATATCCTGAAAATCATATACACAGTACATACACAAATTCTCCAAATCAACATTCAAAACAGATTTGTTAAGAGAGAAAGCAATTATAATCTAACATGAACTGAGCTCTTTACTAAATCGAGATTTAGAACAGGGATGAAGGAAAAGTATTTCAATCAAATGTGTTAGTTTATGGAACAATTTTGACAGTGAAATAAAACAATTTAAATCTCCTAATACAACATGTAAAAATCACAATGAGGAAAATATATGACTTCGGAGTAAATAATTGTTTCCATGTTTAGTTATTTTGTTGCATTTTATGAAATATGTATGTTATAAATATATATATACTGGTTTAGATCATATCTCTCCTACCGCACTCAGTTTGTTTAACTCCGTTTATTCAAATCCCCCCCATCTCCTATTTCCTCTGGTGTGCCACAGGGCCCTGTTCTTGGTCCAATGCTTTTTATCATCTACATTCTTCCCCTTAGCAATATTTTCCGTAAATCTAAAATACATTTTCACTGTTATGCGGATGACACCCAGCTCTACGTTTCAACCAAACCAACTGCTTATTTTCCTCCTTCCTCCCTTACAGACTGCCTCAGTGAACTCAAACTGTGGTTCTCATCCAATTTCCTCCAACTCAATAGTAATAAAACCGAAATCTAACTTGTATGTACAGAATCCATTCTAGCCAAAACCAACAGTTTGTCCGTTACTCTCGGCAATTCCTCCATTTTACCCTCCTCCCAAGTTAAGTCTGGGTGTCATCCTCGACAGAACACTCTCTTTTCAAGGTCACATAAACAACATTACCCAGTCTGCTTACTTTCATCCACGCAACATTAATCGACATCGCCCATCCCTAACTCCACATACTGCTGCCATACTGGTCCATAGCCTTGTCACCTCTCGCCTGGACTACTGCAACTCAGTCCTGTTTGGTCTCTCTCACAAGTCACTTCACAAACTTCAGCTTCTCCAGAACTCTGCAGCCCGAATAATCACCAGAACCCCTTCAATCCAGCACATAACCCCTGTTCTGCAATAACTCCATTGGCTACCCATCAAACACCATATCCAATTTAAAATAATTCTCCTCACTTTCAAAGCTATTCATAACCTTTCTCCGTCATATCTCTCTGACCTGCTCCATGTCGCCATGCCCTCACATTCCCTAAGATCCTCTTCATCCATCCATCTCACTGCCCCCTAATATAAACTGTCCACCATGGGTAGGGATGATGTTCGAAACCGGTTCTCCCGGTTGTTCGATAAGAAAAGAACCGATTCCATGGACTCAAATCCATTTTTGAGAACCGGTTCCCATTATCGAGGCCACTATAGTAAATAAAAAGAGTTGGTTCTTTATTCGAATCCCTGGGAACGAATCCCGTCTCACAGGAAATGCCCTGTGGCACGTCCCAGAAAATGACGTAGCTCAGTCATTAGGCGGCAGATACAGAAGCAGCAACAAGGTTTATTATATATATACTTTTTTGTATTCTATTTTAGTTACTTTGAATTTACAACCCCCTGGCGCTGTTTTGTACTGTTTTTGTACTGTTCTGTACTGTTTTTGTTTCTTGTCTGTTTGTAATTGAAATTTATAAATAAAGGTTTAAAAAAATAAATAAATAAATAAATAAAATAAAAAGAAGCAGCCGGAAAAAACGCCTCAAGGGATGGCTTCATTTTACAAAAAAATACGACGAGGAAACGGCTATCTGCAATTATTGCCAGGCGTCGCTCTCATGTAAGGGGGGAAGCACAACAAGCATGATGAAACATGTTCAGGCCGTACATAACTTGAACGTTCGAGAAAGGTGTCGTGGAGAAGCAGCGACAGAAATGACGAAGCACGCTCCTCTTCCTCTGCTTCAAGCTGCAGCGACAATTCCAGTGAGACTGCTGGTGAGTAACTAACGTTAACTGTTGCCGGTTAATTTCCATATCTGCTCACTCGTAGAATTTAGGCTAAAATAAGGTTACCTCTTATGTCAACCAGGACTGCAGTAATGTTAGCTAGACTAACGTTGCCTAAGCATAGTCAGTGGCTAACGGTAACGTTAGCCTTTTTGTATGTGTCTGATAACGTTAACGTTATCTTGTAGCCTACACCACTCCAGAGTTTGCAGGTCTGTCTAATAAACTAGTACTTTCTTTCTTTCTTTAGTTTATTTCATGCATGAACATAACACATCACAGTTTCATATCATTTCACTTTACATCATGTCTGAAAAGGAGTAGGAAGAAGTAAAGCTTATTTAATCCTACCCCTTTCCTACTTCAGAGCGTTTACAAATATATACATCATTTACTGACCTTTTTATAATAAAATAACATCTGTGATTAGTATATACAACAGTTTTGTAATATGTAATTCATTAATTCAGTCATTATTAATATACTGAGATGAAGAATATCTTATTTTCAATAAGGTTGAAAGTATTTCTCATAATTCTTCTTTGTACTTTGTAAGTACTATTAATTTGAACAACCTCTTAAAGTGGATCATATCAGTACAATGTTTAACTTCATTACTTAATCCATTCCATCATTTACAGTAATTCCACATACTAATGCTAAATACTTAATAACAGACACGCTAGTCTTCACATTCAGCTAATTTCATCCCTAATTCTATGCTGTGTCTGCCCCTCATTTTCCCTCCAGGACAAGGATGTGCAGTCATTCCTGGAAGAGGCCACACTGATGGACCCCAGAAGGATGTTCCAATAGCAGCAGAAGTGCACTTTTTGGAGAGCTGTATTATTTTCAGTTTTGTGCCCAAGGGATTGATTTTATTTAACACTATAGTATTATTTATACACCTATAGTGATCACAAAGACAGGTTGTTTTTGTGTTACTGTATATATTAGTTTTTCTGAAAAATCCCACTTAATATACTTTGGGTAACAACAGTCAATATTTATTTTTTTTATTTTATTTTTTTAGGGGGGTAACAATAGTCAATATGTATGTATTTTAATTATTTTATTTTTTTCTTATAAAATAAAAGTGAGCTTTTGTTAAACCAAATATTGTGTGTTTTTTTTCCATATACAACAACCTATCTGGATTCAATAAGAGAATCGATAAGGAATCGGTTCGATAAGAGGATTCGATAATGGGCTCGAACTCAATAATTTCTTATCAAACATCATCCCTAACCATGAGTGCCCGAGCTTTCAGCCGCTCAGCCCCTCATTTTTGGCACTCATTACCACCAGATCTTCGTAATATAGACTCAATATCCCTCTTTAAATCAAGACTCAAAACACACCTATTCCTGACTGCTTGTTCACTGTAAATGTTATCGATCGTTGTTGTTTTCATCCAATTGATTTTAATTTTGTACAGTGTCCTTGAGTGCCCAGAAAGGCGCCTTTTAAGTAAAATGGATTATTATTATTATTATTATTATTATTATGGCTATTCTTCTGAGTTGAACAAATGTAACTGTATGAATGGGGGCAGATGTAAATTTGACTTCTTTCTGCCCCTTTTTGTTCATTATTTATTTTAAATGTTATGTTGATTTATTTTTTGTTTGACCTTAAAGGAATTAAATAAAACAATTAGATCCTATGTTGAAGTTCTAGTGAACAGTATGAAAGGGTGACAATGTCATATTTTACATTCTGCTCCCCATTCACACCTGAGAGACCTTGTAAGACTAACACGTCACATAACAATGGGAGGGAAAATGGCTAATTGAGCCCAATTTGGACATTTTCACTTTTACTTTACATTGCATAGAGTGTCTTTTCTTCAGTGTTGTACCATGAAAACATATTATACAATATTTGCAGAAATGTCAAAGGTGTATTCTCTTGTGTGAGATAGTGTATAACATAATTGTTTCACAGTGTATGACATTTTTATCAAAAAATTACTATTACTAAAAAGTTAAAGGATGTGGACTACTTACAGTGCTGAGTGTGTTACAACAGATGAGGATTCGACGTTCATACAGCATACTAGCGTATAGATGGAGCATGTTGTTGACATCAACTGCTACAGAGTACTCTGTAAGATTCCGCTGCAAGAGCCAAACAATAAGCGAAATGAATTGAGTTAGTTATGAAGTACTTTATATCCTGCATTGGATACATTTGACAGTTACATGCTCATTCGTCCTCATTTTGTCAAGTAATGCAAAGCAAACATTCTGCTGAATAACACAAGTAGTCACTGTGAGAATTATTAAACTCTTGTTGGCAATTGACACAATATAATATTGGCCCAATAAATGTGTTTTTGTAAAGTTGTTTATTTTATAAAATTATTTGAGTGGCAAAAACAATATGAGGTTAAATAGTGGACGTTTATATGAAGCAAAGCTGCCAGAATCCAAATATTTGCACTTCAATTGTGTTATAAACTCTTAAAGTATAAGGCTCCATTTGCACTGGAGACCAAATCCGATTTGTTGCCCTCAAATGACTAAGATTGGATTTTGTTGCCAATCTTAACAATTCAAAGGGCTTCAAATCTGATATTTTCGCATCAGATTTGGGCCACATCATGAGGTAGTCCGAATCTGTTTGGAAACTGATCTTTTTAAATGCGACTGCAGTCTAAACGGCAATGTGACCAGTTTGCGGCTTTTAAGCAGTGACGTGCGGTGAGGTTCATGGCTGGTGAGGCACTGACTTCATCACAGTCAGATTTACAAACATATGAACCCTAAAGAGTATCTTATTCACCATTTGATTGGCAGCAGTTAACGGGTTATGTTTAAAAGCTCATACCAGCATTCTTCCCTGCTTGGCACTCAGCATCAAGGGTTGGAATTGGGGGTTAAATCACCAAAAATTATTCCCGGGCGCGGCGCCGCTGCTGCCCACTGCTCCCCTCACCTCCCAGGGGGTGATCAAGGGGATGGGTCAAATGCAGAGGACACATTTCATTACACCTAGTGTGTGTGTGACAATCATTGGTACTTTAACTTAACTTTAACTTTACACATACAAACTGTAGCACACAAAAAAGCACATTTAATAAAAAAAACGTTATTATGGTCTTACCTTTACTTATAAATGAAGTCCATGCGCCGCTGTTGTGCTGGATTAATGCACCCCCGCCGTAGAATGCACCCCCTGACGGGAGTGTTATATCAACTAAAGCCCACACTTAAACTTTCCACGTGCAAGATTGAATCTATTTTAAAAAGTTACTTAATAAGAAGCCAAAAAGTGCAAAAACAATAATGTTCGTGTTGGAGGAGTTGTGAATTAATGAAATATGAAATCCGTGCTGCAGTCTGCAGGTGTACCTAATGTTGTGGCCCTGCAGTCATTCACAACTCCTCCAACACGAACATTATTGTTTTTGCACTTTTTGGTTTCTTATTCAATTACTTTTTTAAATAGTAATTTAAAAAACCTGCCTCCACTGACTGCACGTCACTGCTTTTAAGACATCTTTGATCATACTTGCCAACCTTGAGACCTCCGATACCGGGAGGTGGGGGGCGGAGGCGTGGTTGGGGGCGTGGTTAAGGGTGTGGTTAATAGGGGAGTATATTTACAGCTAAAATTCACCAACTCAAGTATTTCATATATATATATATATATATATATATACATATATATATATATATATATACATATATATATATATATATATACATATATATATATATATATATATATATATATATATATATATATATATATATATATATATATATATATATATATATATATATATATATATATATATATATATATATATATATATGTATGAAATACTTGACTTTCAGTGAATTCTAGCTATATATATATATATATATATATGTATATATATTTATTTTATTATACATATAAATAAAATAAATACTTGAATTTCAGTGTTCCGGGGGCTATCCAGTAGATGGCAGTATTGTCCTGTTTAACGAACTCAATGACCTGGAACAGAGTTGTGTAACACAACATCCAGTATGCTGCACTTTAGGCATGAAAATACCTGCAAAATTACTTCAATTTATCTGAAAGAGCTTGATTATTGCAAGTGTTTTCAAACTTTTGATTGCAATGTATATATATATATATATATATATATATATATATACAGTATATATATATATATTTAACTTCACCAGTTTTAGATTATTTTTATTCAAAATCGCTGATTTTTCACATTTGCCGTTCAAATACCGAGAAGAGACGGTGCAGTGATCAGCAGCCAGTTGAGGCACGTCACTGCGTTGTGCCTTAACATGGATTGCGGACTCGGCTAACTGCTGGCCTGCTGTGCAGTGAGACCGTATTGCTATATGAACTATATTGTACATTTCCATAGTTCAGTTAGCTGAGGTGTCAACAACTGTATGTGTGTAAGTATTTCTTGTGCTGAGCAATCATAAAACTGCTGCGAAGACGCACTGGCTGAGGCTCGCAGTAATCCCGCCTCCTGGTGGTAGAGAATGCACCCCCGCCGTAGAATGACCCCCTGACGGGAGTGTTATATTAACTAAAGCCCACACTTAAACTTTCCACGTGCAAGATTGAATCTATTTTAAAAAGTTATTTAATAAGAAGCCAAAAAGTGCAAAAACAATAATGTTCGTGTTCGAGGAGTTGTGAATGACTGCAGGGCCACAACATTAGGTACACCTGCAGACTGCAGCACGGATTTCATATTTCATTCATTCACGACTCCTCCAACACGAACATTATTGTTTTTGCACTTTTTGGCTTCTTATTAAATAACTTTTTTAAATAGATTCACTCTTGCACGTGGAAAGTTTAAGTGTGGGCTTTAGTTGATATAACACTCCCGTCAGGGGGTGCATTCTACAGCGGAGGTGCATTAATCCAGCACAACAGCGGTGCATGGACTTCATTTATAAGTAAAGGTAAGACCATAATAACGTTTTTTTTATTAAAGGCCTACTGAAACCCACTATTACTGACCACGCAGTCTGATAGTTTATATATCAATGAGGAAATCTTAACATTGCAACACATGCCAATAAAATACAATACAATATATAAAGTGCAATTTTAAATTTCCCGGGAAACTTCTGGCTGAAAACATCTAGGTATGATGACGTTTGCGCGTGACGTCAATGGTTGAAGCGGAAGTATTGGTACACCATTGTATCCCAATACAAACAGCTCTGTTTTCATCGCAAAATTCCACAGTATTCTGGACATCTGTGTTGGTGAATCTTTTGCAATTTGTTCAATAAACAATGGAGACTGCAAAGAAGAAAGCTGTAGGTGGGATCGGTGTATTAGCGGCAGGCTGCAGCAACACAACCAGGAGGACTTTGAGTTGGATAGCAGACGCGCTATCCAACGCTAGCCGCCGACCGCATCGATGATCAGGTGAAGTCCTTTGTCGCGCCGTCGATCGCTGGAACACAGGTGAGCACGGGTGTTGATGAGCAGATGAGGGCTGGCGTAGGTGGAGAGCTAATGTTTTTAGCATAGCTCTGTCGAGGTCCCGTAGCTAAGTTAGCTTCAATGGCGTCGTTAGCAACAGCATTGCTAGGCTTTGCCAGGCTGCACAGCATTAACCGTGTGGTTACAGGTCCAGTGTTTGGTTCGGTGTTTCCTGATAGTAGTATTGTTGATCTTCTGTCTATCCTTCCAGTCAGGGGCTTATTTCTTTTGTTTCTATCTGCATTTAAGCACGATGCTATCCCGTTAGCTCCGTAGCTAAAGTGCTTCGCCGATGTATTGTCGTGGAGATAAAAGTCACTGTGAATGTCCATTTCACGTTCTCGACTCT
>NC_084751.1:16322881-16355381 GCF_033978785.1 Entelurus aequoreus | reverse complement strand
TGTTCGGCCTTGTCGCTTACGTGCAGTGATTTCTCCAGATTCTCTGAACCTTTTGATGATATTACGGACCGTAGATGGTGAAATCCCTAAATTCCTTGCAATAGCTCGTTGAGAATTGTTGTTCTTAAACTGTTCGACACTTTGCTCACACATTTGTTCACAAAGTGGTGACCCTCGCCCCATCCTTGTTTGTGAATGACTGAGCATTTCATAGAACCAAATCATGGCATCCACCTGTTCCCAATTAGCCTGTTGACTTGTTGGATGTTCCAAATAAGTGTTTGATGAGCATTCCTCAACTTTCTCAGTCCTTTTTGCGACTTGTGCCAGCTTTTTCTAAACATGTTGCAGGCATCAAATTCCAAATGAGCTAATATTTGCAAAAAATAACAAAGTTTACCAGTTCAATTGTTAAGTATCTTGTCTTTGCAGTCTATTCAATTGAATATAGGTTGAAAAGGATTTGTAAATCATTGTATTCTGTTTTTATTTATGATTTACACAACGTGCCAACTTCACTGGTTTTGGGTTTTGTATATACAGTAGAGGCCAAACGTTTGGACACACCTTCTTATTTAAATGCGTTTTCTTTATTTTCATGACTATTTACATTGTAGATTTTCACTGAAGGCATCAAAACTATGACACCTGTGAAGTGAAAACAATTTCAGGTGACTACCTCTTGAAGCTCCTTGAGAGAATACCAAGAATGTGCAAAACAGTAATCAGAGCAAAGTGTGGCTATTTTGAAGAAACTAGAATATAAAACATGTTTTCAGTTATTTCACCTTTTTTTGTTAAGTACATGTGTTCATTCATAGTTTTGATGCCTTCAGTGACAATCTACAGTGTAAATAGTCATGAAAACAAAGAAGACCCATTGAATAAGGTGTGTCCAAACTTTTGGCCTGTCCTGTATGTATGTATGTATCTATATCTATATATACAGTATCTATATATATATATATATATATATATATATATATATATATATATATATATATATATATATATATATATATATATATATATATATATATAATGTGTATATATATATATATATATATATATAATATATATATATATAATGTGTATATATATATATATATATATATATATGTGTATATATATATATATATATATATATATATATGTGTATATATATATATATATATATATATATATATATATATATATATATATATATATATATATATATATATATATATATATATATATATATTAGGGCTGGGAATCTTTGGGTGTCCCACGATTCGATTCAGAATCGATTCTTGGGGTCACAATTCGATTCAAAATCGATTTTTTTTTTTAATTCAACACGATTCTCGATTCAAAAACGATTTTTTTTTTTTTTTTTTTTTTTTTTAAATGAAAACAATACACAACAATACCATAATAATGCAATACAATTTCAAAACCAAACCCAATTTTGGAGTTCTGAACTTGTGATTTCTTGCAGTGTTAAGTGGTAATATTTCACATTTGTCCCAATTGACTTTATACCCTGATAAACAGCCATATTCAGTGATGACATTATTGATATAGTGTAGAGAGGAGTTAACATGTGACAGGTAGAGAATTATGTCGTCACAATACATCGATAGCTTATTATACTGAGAGCCAATTTTTATAACATGAATATTATTTTCACTTCTTATTTTTGCAGCTAAGGGTTCAATAACCAAATTAAATAATAATCCAGATGCAGGACATCCCTGTTTTACTCCTCTTTTTAACGAAAAAGGTTCTAAAATATGATTATTGGTTTTGACTGATGCCATGGGCCTTGTATAAAGCATTTTAATCCATTGTATAAAATTATCTCCAAATCCAAATTTACGTAATGTGCAAAACATAAATGAGCAGGTTATGCGGTCGAATGCCTTCTCCGCATCAACAGTACATACTGCTGTGGGATAAGGGAGACTTCTAGCATAGTAAATAACATTAAACAATTTCCTTGTATTGTCTGAAGATTGTTGACCTTCCATGAAGCCAGTTTGGTCAGTATGAATTAATTTTCCTATTACATTTGATAATCGTGTGGCGAAGATTTTTGCCAAGATTCAAAAGGATTCTCTATTCATTCAATACATAGGATTTCAGCAGGATCTACCCCAGTCTGCTGACATGCAAGCAGAGTAGTAGATTTTTGTAAAAAGTGCTTATAATTGTAAAGGACAATGTTTTATCAACTGATTGCAATCATGTAAATTAGTTTTAACTATTAAATGAACCAAAAATATGACTTATTTTATCTTTGTGAAAATATTGGACACAGTGTGTTGTCAAGCTTATGAGATGCGATGCAAGTGTAAGCCACTGTGACACTATTGTTCTTTTTTTTTTTAATTTATAAATGTCTAATGATAATGTCAATGAGGGATTTTTAATCACTGCTGTGTTGAAATTGTAACTAATATTGATACTGTTGTTGATAATATTCATTTTTGTTTCACTACTTTTGGTTTGTTCTGTGTCGTGTTTGTGTCTCCTCTCAATTGCTCTGTTTATTGCAGTTCTGAGTGTTGCTGGGTCGGGTTTGGTTTTGGAATTGGATTGCATTGTTATGGTATTGCTGTGTATTGTTTTGTTGGATTGATTAACTTAAAAAAAAATAAATAAATAAAAAAATCGATTTAAAAAAAAAAGAGAATCGATTCTGAATCGCACAACGTGAGAATCGCGATTCGAATTCGAATCGATTTTTTCCCACACCCCTAATATATATATATATATATATATATATATATACATATACATATATATACACATATACAGTGGGGCAAAAAAGTATTTAGTCAGCCACCCATTGATTGTCAATGGGTGGCTAATATATATATATATATATATAATACATATACATATATATATATATATATACATATATATAAACTTTGTGTTATGCTGTCATCTCAGTCAAAAATAGTCACTCATGGAAAATAAATTTCTCATCTCACAGAGGTTCACCTGGTTAAATAAAGGATGTGTCTAATATGAGAAAGTACATGTTTTGGTTTTTAATTGATAAAAATGAAAACACTCACATGTTCTGGTATCCTGGGAAGTTCTTTCAAGTCAGGTACAGTAAAGTAAAAATGCTGGAAATGGAAAAACAAAAACAAAGGACCCTTGTGAGCTTTTACCATGAATCCATAGTTAATGTTTAGTCAACTTTTGTAAGGTAATCAAAAGGCATATAACCAGAAGCACAAATATAGCATTATGAACAAGGGGCTTTGAAATGCCACCATCTTGTAGCAGTGGGTCTTCAACGTATAGACTGATCTATGCAAAGGTATTTGCAATGGTGGTTTTAAGATTTTAATATTATAAATGCACTTGTAGAATGTTGACGTTGGGCACATCATGAATGGCTTTTATGCACACACTCAGGGCCAGGTAGTCCTCTTGTACTGTCCCTCAGCACTGTCATCATTGTTTCAGTGCATGTGTTTGAAGTCATTGTCATGCAGCAAGTCCCATCCATAACCCATCTTCAGTGTCATGCAGCAAGACCCGTCTATAACCCATCTTCAGTGTTTAGGCTGAGGCCAGGACGTTCTCATCACAGATTTTATATTACATGTCCCTGTTCATCTGCCCCAAATGCTGTCTTTCTGCACCCTTAGCAGAGAAACGGCCCAAAAGCAGAATGTATGCATCGCCGTGTTTGAGTTAAGTTGAATTGAGTTGAGTTTGAGGTTATTTTGAACATGCATGCATACAACATGATTTCCAGTTCCTCTATTCAACATGTTCGAAAAGGAGTAGGAAGAAGCAGAGCTTATTTAATCCTACCCCTTTTCCTTTACATAGCAGTTGTTAAAACTTGTGTTCAATTCCTGTTCTCAATTTATTCACAATGTACTCCATGAGTATCAACAATAAAACTAAATAAATAAATACATAAATAATAATAATTGGTGAAGTAAGTTATATTACATATGGTGAGATGAGTAAGATTATCTTGAAAATGAATGGATGAGATTGATTGATTGAGACTTTTATTAGTAGATTGCACAGTACAGTACATATTCCGTACAATTGACCACTAAATGGTAACACCCGAATAAGTTTTCCAACTTGTTTAAATTGGGGTCCACATTAATCAATTCATGGTATAAATATATACTATCAGCATAATACAGTCATCACACAAGTTAATCATCATCAGAGTATATACATTTAATTATTTACATTATTTACAATACGGGGGGTGGGATGTGGAGGGGGTTGGGGCGGGGGGGTTAGGTTGGGTTGATATCAGCACTTCAGAATGTTTATCATGGTTCTTCTTCTTTGTACTTTGTAAACACTTTAAGTTTGAAGAGTTTCTTGAAGTGGATCATATTAGTACATTGTTTGATTTCTTTGCTTAATCCATTCCATAATTGAATTCCACATGTTGATATACTGAAGGTCTTAAGTGTTGTACGTGCATACAAAAGTTTTAAATTACATTTTTCTCAAAGATTATTTTCTCCTTTTTCGTTGAGAAGAATTGTTGTATATTCTTGGATAGCAGATTATAGTTTGCTTTGTGTATAATTTAAACTGTTTGCAAATTCAGTATGTCGTGGAATTTCAGTATTTTTGATTCAATAAATAAGGGGTTTGTATGTTTTCTATATTCAACATGATGTATTATTCTAACTGATCTTTTTTGTAACACCGTTAATGAATGAAGTGTACTTTTGTAGTTATTTTCCCATATTTCTACACAATAACTCAGATATGGTAACACTAGCAAGCAGTAGAGAATATGGAGTGATTTTTGGTCTAGAACATGTTTTGCTTTATTCATTATTGACGTGTTTCTTGCTACTTTATATTGTATATTTTTTACATGAGATTTCCAGTTCAATTTATCATCAATCATTATACCTAGAAATTTGGTTTCATTTACGCTTTCAATTTCTATTTCGTCTATTTGTATTTGACTTTCTCTTCTACTGTTACTAAATAGCATTATTTTAGTTTTACTGAGATTCAAAGATAGTCTGTTTTTGTCAAACCATCTTTTTAATTTGTTCATTTTTTCTGTTATTATTTGTATTAGCTTCTATGTGTTCTCTCCTGAACAAAACGCTGTTGTATCATCCGCAAATAATACTAACTTTAAATCTTTTGTAACTTTACAAATGTCATTTATATAGAGATTGAACAATTTTTGTCCTAGTATTGATCCCTGAGGTACACCACAGGATATATTTAGCGTTGTAGACGTGTGTTCGCCTAGCTTCACGTATTGTTTCCTGTTCGTTAAATAACTTATAATCCAGTTTAAGACCAACCCTTTGATGCCATACCGTTCTAGTCTTTTGATTAAAATATTGTGATTAATTGTGTCAAATGCTTTAGTTAGATCCATCAACACTCCCTGAGCCAGGTACAAGCCTGGCTCAGGGAGGAGGATACCCCTGCCATGCAGAGTCCCCAGGGATTGTACCAACTAGTCCTTTCAACAAATTCTAAAAAAAAAAATTGTGATTAATTGTGTCAAATGCTTTAGTTAGATCCATCAACACTGCTACCGCACATTTTTTTGCAATCTATTGCACTGGTCATTTATTCTGTAATTTCAATTAAAGCCATCAAAGTTGAAACATTAGCTTTGTATCCATATTGGTTCTCAGTGAGTATTCTATTTTTGTTTGAGAAACTCTCTAATCTGTTATTGAACACAACACTGCTACCGCACATTTTTTTGCAATCTATTGCACTGGTCATTTATTCTGTAATTTCAATTAAAGCCATCAAAGTTGAAACATTAGCTTTGTATCCATATTGGTTCTCAGTGAGTATTCTATTTTTGTTTGAGAAACTTTCTAATCTGTTATTGAACAGTTTGTCAATGATTTTAGAAAATTGTGGAAGTAAAGAAACAGGTCTATAATTTTTAAATTAGTGTTTGTCTCCAGTCTTATAAATTGGTGCAACTTTAGCTATTTTCATTTAGTTTGGGAATTTACCTGTTTGAAATGATAGGTTACTAATATACATTAATGGTCCTGAGATCTCTTCAATAACCTTTTTTATCGTTTCCATATCAATTCCGTTACAATCAGTTGAAGTCTTAGATTTGCATTTCTTCACGATTTTAACTATTTCCTCCTTTGTCATATTATTGAGGAACATTGAGTTGGGATTTCTCTCTATGGTATCATTATAGTCCTCAATTGAAACGGAGTCTGTAATCCTTTTTTCCAATTTTGGTCCAATATTTACAAAGTAAATATTGAAGCTTTCAACTACTTCCTTTATGTTGTCATTATTTTTGTTTCCGTCTGAGAAGTATTGGGGATAATCCCTCTTAGTGCCATTTTTAATAATGCTATTGAGGATGCCCCATGTTGCTCTCATATTGTTTTTGTTCCTGTCTAATAATTGACTGTAATATTCTTTTCCACATGTTCGTAGTATGTTAGTTAGCTTGTTTATACATTTTGTACTTATTTTCTGCCTCTGTAGTTCTTTGTGTTATAAATTTTCTATATAATGCCATCCATCCATTTGCTACCGCTTATCCCTTTCGGGGTCGCGGGGGGTGCTGGAGCCTATCTCAGCTGCAATCGGGCGGAAGGCGGGGTACACCCTGGACAAGTCGCCACCTCATCACAGGGCCAACACAGATAGACAGACAACATTCACACTCACATTCACACACTACGGCAGACCTGGGCATTCACCGGCCCGTGGGCCGCATCCGGCCCTTTGCGCATCCCTGTCCGGCCCGCGTGAGGCCAATCATAAATTACAAAATAAATTTCAAAAAGTATCTATGTCGAGTGTGCAATACAACGGTGCTGCTTTTGTTTTGAAAAGCGTTATTTGTATTACTTCCGTGTGGACGTATGCGCGTGTGCGATTGTGAGTGAATTGAATGGCGCAATCACAAATTACAAAATAAAGTTTAAAAAACATCTATGCCGTGCGTGCAATACAAATGTGCTGCTTTTATTTTGAAATGTGGCCGTATGTCCGGGGGGAACCTGTGAGTGAAGGTGCATAGAGACAAGTGATGAGACGCTAAAAAAAGAAAAGTTGATGACGAATGGCGTGTTTTCAACAAGACACGGACTGGCAAGTATTTCTTCACAGAAATGAAAGGTAAAGCCGTGTGCTTAATTTGTGGTACACAGGTTGCTGTGTTTAAAGGCCTACTGAAACCCACTACTACCGACCATGCAGTCTGATAGTTTATATATCAATGATGAAATCTTAACATTGCAACACATGCCAATACGGCCGGGTTAACTTATAAAGTGACATTTAAAACTTCCCGGGAAATATCCGGCTGAAACGTCGCGGTATGATGACGTATGCGCGTGACGAAGTCAGAGTAACGGAAGTTATGGTACCCGAAGAATCCTATACAAAAAGCTCTGTTTTCATTTCATAATTCCACAGTATTCTGGACATCTTTTGCAATTTGTTTAATGAACAATGAAGGCTGCAAAGAAGACAGTTGTAGGTGGGATCGGTGTACTAGCAGCGGACTACAGCAACACAACCAGGAGGACTTTGTTGGAGCGCTAGCCGCGCTAGCCGCCGACCTCACCTTGACTTCCTACGTCTCCGGGCCGCCAAACGCATCGGGTGAAGTCCTTCGTCCTTCTGCCGATCGCTGGAACGCAGGTGAGCACGGGTGTTGATGAGTAGATGAGGGCTGGCTGGCGTAGGTGGAGAGCTAATGTTTTTAGCATAGCTCTGTGAGGTCCCGTTGCTAAGTTGCTAAGTTAGCTTCAATGGCGTCGTTAGCACAGCATTGTTAACCTTCGCCAGCCTGGAAAGCATTAACCGTGTATTTACATGTCCAAGGTTTAATAGTATTGTTGATTTTCTATCTATCCTTGCAGTCAGGGGTTTATTTTTTTGTTTCTATATGCAGTTAAAGCACGATGCTATCACGTTAGCTCGTAGCTAAAGCATTTCGCTGATGTATTGTCGTGGAGATAAAAGGCACTGAATGTCCATTTCGCGTTCTCGACTCTCATTTTCAAGAGGATATAGTATCCGAGGTGGTTTAAAATACAAATCCGTGATCCACAATAAAAAAAGGAGAGTGTGGAATTCAATGAGCCATGTTGTACCTAAGTTACGGTCAGAGCGAAAAAAGATACGTCCATCACTGCCTCTCAAGTCGTTCACTGTAACGTTCCTCATCTACGAATCTTTCATCCTCGCTCAAATTAATGGGGTAATCATCACTTTCTCGGTCCGAATCTCTCTCACTCCATTGTAAACAATGGGGAATTGTGAGGAATACTAGCTCCTGTGACGTCACGCTACTTCCGGTACAGGCAAGGCTTTTTTTTTATCAGCGAGCAAAAGTTGCGAACTTTATCGTCGATTTTCTCTACTAAATCCTTTCAGCAAAAATATGGCAATATCGCGAAATGATCAAGTATGACACATAGAATGGATCTGCTATTCCCGTTTAAATAAAAAATTATCATTTCAGTAGGCCTTTAAAGAATATCATTTTAATCGCCACCACACGACGAAGCACGAGGGAAAATACCGGAATCTGTCTGATGAAGCACGCGCAAGGGAGGCCGATGCGTTGATGGTAAAACTGCAAACCCAACAAGGACTTTTTGCCATATTTCACACCCCCAGAGATGCAGCCATCAGGACAAGTTTCGTCATTTCTCACAAAAGCGCCAGAAAAAGTAAGGCGTTTTCTGACGGAGAGTTTATTAAGGAGTGCTTATTGGACTTTGTTGCGCTGTATGGACTGTTTTTCGCTAACTTTGGATGAGAGCTGTGATGTACGTGACACCGCCCAGCTGCTCTTCTTCTTACGTGGGATAACTGCAGACTTTCAAATCACGGAGTAGCTGGCAGCCATGCAGTCAATTAAAGAGACAACCACAGGTAATGACTTGTTCACATAGGTAAATGCGTGTTTGGACATGTTAGGACTGAAATGGGACAGGCTGGCAGGTGTGACAATCCAATCCACTTTATTTATATAGCACATTTAAACAACAAAATGTTTCCAAAGTGCTGCACAACAATATTAAAAACAATAATCAAATATTATCCTTAGCTCCACCAATGACTGAATAAAAAGAAAAAACAATTACATATAAAACCAATATAAAAAACAATATAAAATAAATATGATTAAAAAATATTTTTAACAACAGATTGTTGTCCAAATCTGACGGGGAAAAATGTTGGATAATGCAGGATAAAGTGACCATCAAAAGCAATCTGCTTTTGTATAAAGTTAAGTTAGGTTAAATTAAATTATTATTATTATTATTAATTATTATTATTATTATCATCATTATTATTTATTTTACGGTATATCAAAAATAATATTGAGCAAAATTTAATTGAAATATTGTCGTGTGGCCCTCCAGCAGTGCTCGGGTTGCTTATGCAGCCCCCGGTGAAAATTAATAGCCCACCCCTGCACAAGGGCCAATTTAGTGTTGGTATTCTTCTTATTACAAGCATTTTTAATCATTTTGTCATCCATGGTTGATTATTCTTTCTCTGCTTTCTACTGAGTTGTTTCCATGGACAATGTTTATTATAAAGTATTATGAACTTGTTTAAGAAAAGTTAATTTGCTTCATCAACCTCATTTTCATTGTACACCTTGTCCCAATTTTGCTTTTTTAGCTCATTTTTGAAAGCAATCATCCTCTTCTCTGTGCTTAGTATTCAAAATGTATTTTTGTCTTCCATGTTTTTCTTCTTGTAGTTTCCATCATATATTGTGAAAACTGGCAGATGATCACTAACGTCGGTTATAAGTAGTGTTATTATCAAAATCATTGGTAAAAATATTATCAATAAGCCTGGCGCAGTGTCCTGTGATTCTGCTTGGCTTTGTGATTTTAGGATATAAACTGATGTTGTACATTAGACTTTTACTTGTTAGGGTTCAATAAGTCAATATTAAAGTCACCACAAGAAAATTACATTTTGACCATTGTCCATGTAATTTGCCTTGATCCATTCTTCAAATGTTTCTATGCTTGATTTAGGTGATCTATATATACAACTTATGAATATGTTTTTGCTTTTTCCCTGACATATTTCAATGGTTATACATTCTTAAGATATTATCTATAGCAAATTACATGTTTTTTACTACTTCGTAGTTCAGGTTCTTCATCACGTACACAGCTACTCCTCCTCCATTTTTGTTGGTTCTGTTGTTGTAGTTTAGTGTATTCCTTTTTTATCATCAATCCATGTTTCTGTGACAGCTATCACTTTGAAGGGTTTATTGATGTGTTCCAAAAAGTTCTTCATGTTGTTGTAATTTGCATACAAGCTTCTGCTATTAAAACTATTAATTGACAATTTGTTATCACATTTAATGTTGCTATTATATAGTTCATCTGTATAATAAAAACAATTATTACTGATGTGGGAGAAAAAGTTTGTATCTGGATCTGTCATTTTCCAAATCCTGGTTTTTGTGATCTTTGTTGCAGAAGTTTTTTAGTTCCATATTTTCTTGTTCAACAATCTTTGATGTTGTTTCAATAATCTCAATAAGTGTAGGTGGATGCGCTCCTGAATCTAGGTCTTCTTGTTTAGTGGTCTCTTGGAACATAGTCGTGCTGGTGTTGAATTTAGGTATTTGTTTTCTGTCAGACTCCATTATCATCGTTGTTGTGGAAGCAGTGTCAACTTTAATATTTTACCAGGTCCTTGATGTCATGGACAACAAGTACTCTTGCTTCTGGACTTCCATTCAGCTAGATGTAGATTTTACAGTTGGCGCTCCAAGTTCCCTGGATTTTTCCCTGCTTTTTCAAGTCTCGTGCTTTCTTGGCGATTCCAGCATTACATTTTGTGAAATGCTCATTCATGTACACAATTGTTCCCTTCAGCTTCTTTCCCTGTTTCAGCAATGCCATTTTAGATTTTCTGTTTACGAGTTTCACGAGGACGACTGGAGTGGCGCTGTTGTTTCTTCCATTCAGTGGGATGCATGTGTCGATGGTATTAATGTCGATTTCAATTTCTTCCAAGAGCTCCTGAATCGGAACTCCACAGTGGAAATGGAAACCATCAACCAGATTCCTCAGCGACCCATCATGGAGCACTTGGGTGATCCTCCCACCAAAAATGAGGTCCAGGATGCCATCAGGAAACTGGGTAACAACAAGGCTTCCGGACCAGATGGGATACCAGCAGAAATATTAAAGCAAGGCGGACCAAAACTCTTTTGCTACATCCACAGCCTCATTGGTAAAATCTGGGATAAGGGGGAAATCCCATTCGAACCCAGGGACGCCCTGATTGTCACCATCTTCAAGAAGGGAGATAAGGCGGACTGTGGCAACTACAGAGGCATCACCCTCCTGTCCACAACAGGAAAAATACTGGCCCGTATTTTGGCAAACCGGTTATTGCCACTGTCAGAAGAGATCCTCCAAGAGTCCCAGTGTGGCTTTCGTCCAGCTAGGGGAACATCGGACATGATTTTTGCAGTTCGTCAACTGCAAGAGAAACGTCGGGAAAGACACCTGCCACTATACATGCCATTCATTGACCTTACAAAGGCCTTTGATTCTGTGAACAGAACTGCCCTCTGGGGTGCCCTCTCCAAGATCGGATGCCCAGACAAGTATTTGAAGATTTTGCGTCTGTTGCACGACGACATGACCGCAACGGTAGTTGGAAATGGCGGCTCTGAAACTGCTCCCTTCAAAGTTGACACTGGTGTCAAGCAGGGCTGCATCATCGCACCAACCCTGTTTGCTATCTTCATCTCAGCCATACTTCACCTCACCAGTCAAAACCTACCTGAGGTAGTCCAGTTCATATACAGGACAGACGGCGGGCTCTTCAACCTGAGTAGGTTCAGGGCAAAAAGCAAGGTGCTTACATCCTCCATTACAGAGCTTCAGTACGCAGATGACAATGCTCTAGTTGCTCATTCTGAGTTGGACTTCCAGAACATCATGGATGCTTTTGCCAGAGCGTACCGACTCCTGGGACTTGACATCAACATAAAGAAGACTCAGATCCTGTACTAACCAGCCCCTGACACACCCCCCAAAAATGTATGTGGACAACAACATCTTGTAAAACGGGGAGCATTTCACTTATCTTGGCAGTCTTCTTTCAACAAGAGCTGTCATCGATGCCGAGATCCACCACCGCATAGGTTGTGCCAGCGCAGCTTTTGCTAAGCTCAGGAAAATAGTTTTTGAGAATCGGGTCATCCAGACCAACATCAAGCTTCTTGTCTATCAAGGTGTAGTTCTGCCCACTCTGCTCTACGGGGCTGATAGCTGGACCACCTACAGCAGACACCTGAAGGCTCTGGAGCAGTACCACCAGCGATGTCTCTGCAAGATCCTCAGGATCAGCTAGCATACCAACATTAGTGTTCTGAAAGAAGCTAACATGCCCAGCATCACTACAACTGTCATTCGGCACCAGCTACGATGGACAGGCCATGTAATACGCATGCCAGACAGTCGCCTTCCGAAACAGATGTTGTACGGACAACTGACGGAAGGCCAATGCACCCAAGAGGGGCAGAAGAAGCGGTATAAAGATAACCTCAAAATCCACCTGAGGAAATGCTGCTTCATACTCAACACCTGGGAGAAGGCTGCCCACCAGAGGGATTTGTGGAGCAGGATGGTCCATGAAGGCACAGCACAATTAGAAAAGGACCTCCACCGTGCCGCAGAAACCAAGAGGCAACAAAGAAAGGAGAGATCCACTTCCAAAACAGCTCCTCAGACCACCACCACAACCACCACAGCAATCACGCACATATGCCCCCACTGCAATAGTCTGTGGATCACGGATTGGCCTCTACAGCCACCTGAGGACCCACAGATGACCAGACCAACTAACAGGAGGACTATCATACTCGCTTCGAGTGATCGCCGACGAATGTCGATTTCAATTTTCTTTGATTGCAGAAAGTTGACCACTTGCTGTTCTGCTGAGACAATATCCAATTCATCTGGTTCACCTCCATTATTCACAGCTTTCGCATAGGATCTTGGTTTAATTCGGTGCCCTGTCACAATATCTTTCCTTCGTTTATCCCGATCCATTTCATCTATGATATTCTACAGTCCTTTCTTATGTTGTTATTCTGAGTTTGCAGACTTTCTATATTTTCCTGCAGACTTTTCAGATCTTGTTTGTATTTTGTTGTTACTTTTCTCAGATCTTCTTTCATTTCTTCTGTAAATTCTCTCATTGCTTATTCCACTTTTCCAAATTCATGGATTAGTTTTTGTAGTATCCCATCTTGACTCTCTTCATGTCCTGTGTCCAACCTCAAATCTTGCTCCCCCTTATGTCCTGTGTCAGCGGACACCGAACATTTCGGGATTTCAGTTTTCCCTTTAGCTTTTGGCATCGCGGCAGGTCGCTGACGTCAGTGCCTCTTGTGTCTCAAACGGCAGTTGCTTCTTTAGCGACTAGTGGTACTTTTAACTTGTTTGTTTCAACAATTTCGTACCTTGCGCCGTTCAGAGATCAATCTGAGGTGTCAACCTGTCAACTTATATCACTCTGCGTCGTCGGAAGCACTTTAAAACATCGATAAACTCGCCGTAACTTTTGGTTTCTAGGCAACCGCTTTGAATTGCGGTAGGCGTCGTTGGCTTGAGGCTAACGGCTCTTCCAACTCGCCTTATTTCAGCATATCAGTGTCTCTCAACGGACCAAAATCAGGTCGAAGATGCCAGGTGACTCTCCTGTGGCTGTGATCGCAAATCAGTGGTCAAAATCTTCAAACATAACAAAAACTCCGGTAGCAGAAGCGGAGCCTTTTTCTTTGCGTCCTTTCTCATTGACAGGAAGTGATATGTCTGTTTGGCAGTAGGAATGCAGTTGCTGGACTCCATCTCAAGCAAGTCAAGTAGATGCTAAAGGTTTCGGTTTTATGTGTATCACACAACACATTACATTCTCCCAAGCCTTGTGTGAGTCATTCAGGTGTTGATTGTCAAATTTCAGACAGGCTTAAATGGGCCTTCTTGTACAGGGGGAGCTTGCAAGCTACTGCACTTTTGTTATTACTGTCTTAGCTGGCTTTTCCATATTTGTGAGTGACTAGTGACAAGTAAAATGTGGAGCACAACTCACCATAGCAAGATGAACAGGGACACCAGGCTCAGGAATAGAAAGCTTGTGTAGGGACACCAGGAGTTCTTGGAAATTGATATCCTAAAGCATGAACAAAATCCACAATCAAACAAATGCAAAATATATCTTACTAGAACTATGTATTATTCCAGCTTTTCATTTGACTTTTCCTATTCTTTGGTCAGCATATCATACATCAACTGTATAAAGAACACATTTAAACCTTAAAATTATTTACCCTCATACTGGAGCTTAGTAGCATATAAAGACAAAGCAAAAATTAAATGAAAAATAAAAACATTTGGAAATTTATTCAAGGTAAATAAAAGTGAATGAGGCTCTAAATACTATCCATGTTATAGCTGATATATATGCAAAGTATTTAGAGTGTGCAGTGACATTTTGCTGGTTCTGACCATTTCCCTTTATCTTTGAGAGGAAGTTCACCAGTGACAGAGTTCAGCAATTGAATTTTATTTGGAAAGGTTCAAACCTGTCCAAACCAGACCTCACAAGGCATGGAATCACTACAAACCAAGGCCAGTTCATATTGTGTACGTCTATGGAAGTGAACATACACAATGTAGCACATAAAACGTGTAAATGGAAATAATGTGATTGTTCTTCTTTCAGTTTCTCTGATACTTTTCCCAAAGCAAAATGAGCTACTGTTATTATTAATTGTGATCTCTCTGAGCAAATGGATTTTATTTGGGCAGCCAATTGTAAAGTTAAAGTACCAATGATTGTCACACACACACTAGGTGTGGTGAAATTTGTCCTCTGCATTTGACCCATCCCCTTGTTCACCCCCTGGGAGGTGAGGGGAGCAGTGGGCAGCAGTGGGCAGCAGCGGTGGCCGCGCCCGGGAATCATTTTGGTGATTTAAAGGATCCTTGAAAAGGCCACACAAGTACAACATAAATGTCTAGCTTTACATTGACGACTGTATACGTACATACAGTATTTCATTGAAACACCCGTGAAGGAGGGTGCCCACCTGATGACCCCAATGAAGCTGTCAACCATTCCCCCATCTCCTCTGTCCCCCATTTTGCAATCCCACCCAACTAGGTCCAACACCATAACCGCTTTGAAGCAGATCCGAAAGAGGTAGCCTACTGTTACCACTCTACTCAGGTTATTTTGTATCATGGGATTGTTCCATCTAGTCCTAAAATTTAACTGTCAGCTTGGTGTGTCATTATAAAAGTTGGCCAATGTTTACAAAAAAAGATGGGAACCATTGATATTTTAGTAGGGCTGACAAACTCAATGCTTTAACTCATAGAATTAAATACAAAACATTAACGCATTAATTTATTTGAGTGTACATGCGCCGTTGCCTTTGGCGGATAGTTACCTGAAAGGCAGAGCAGGTTGTTATAAGGTCAGTGATCAGGTCAATGCATATGTCAGTGCAAAGAAGAGTGGAGACCCCTACACAGGTGTCCTCATCCACATTTCATTTCAAAATACGCCCTGACCAGACTTTAGATAAAACTGTTGGAAAGTTTTTAACAACAAAATAATGTATATTTTGCTATATGACATTCTGACAATAAAATACCATTTGTGTCAAAATATTGGAGTCTTTTTCAAAATTAATTTAAATTATACACGCAGGTAATTTACTGTACTTAATCGCAATAAATCTAAATCCAAAAGTGTGATTAAGTGATTACTGTTTGATCATTTGACAGCACTATATTTTAGTATTCACAATACAAAAAAATGGAAGCATGTTTGTACTTTTTGTCCATTTGTCAGAATGTGGGATTGCAAAATGTTAGTTGATCAAATACTGAAACTTTGCAGAATGGTGAAATATGATGTTTGGCACAAACTGCTGTTGTATTTTATAGTATCGTTCTTACCTGGCCATTAATAGTGTAATCTGCAATGATACTTAGCAGTTTATAAAATACATCGAACCAAGGCAGGTAGCTGAGGAATGAAAATAAACACATTTTGTTAAAACCTAAACAGTACTTGAACTACAGCATGTTATATGAAAGTAATTTTTACAGAATTCCAACCATATTTCTAAAACATTTTTGCCTCATAAGGTGAAAAAACACTAATCAGAAATTATAGTAAGTATCTTAACAAGAAGTGCAGAAGAAACACTCACCTAAGGACGCAATGGCAGGTGTTTGCACTTGAGGACAGGCGACAAAATCCAAATCTGTGTTTACTGTTGATGTCGGTCAACACAAATGTGAAATTCTGATCCATCTGATTGACTCCGACACTGCAGACGGATTCATATTCAAGAGCAGAAATATTGTTGATTTGGAAGGGCTCTGTTTGTATTTTATAAACATTTCTGTCTGCAAACATCCATTCATCCATCCATTTCCTACCAATTATCCCTACAATTTAAAAATATTATGAGATCAAATGCTGGCACAGTGATTAGTCTTTTTATACAAAGGCCACCCAAATGCAGTCAATGCAACGGCACAATCTTTGCATGTAAAAACTCATTTTGCGCACTCTATGCGACTTCAATGTCTATTTGCTCTTTTTGCAGACAGGTTTTGCGCTCATGATGAGTTTCTGTGCTTCTCTACACTTTACACTTTACATACATATGTTTCTCCTTTTTCTTGCTTCTGTCTGGTTTACATACAAGTTGTGAACCAATGCTTTGTCGTGCAAAAGGCAGACCCCTTTGGTCAGCTTACAATGGCACTTGTTTTTTACGGCCTCCAAAAATTGTGGTATTCCTTTGCCAGGTAATCCATGATCAATTCTTTACGTGACCTGGAATGTAATCAAAGATTGAACAGAACATGACCTTGTTCAGCCCCTCTATGCAGTAAGGTCATGCTGTACCCTTAGCAGTGAAACAAACAGAATGTGTCCACTTCCATGTTTGACACTTGGTGAGACGGCGTCAAGCCAAGTTAACTTTGGGTGAAAGGCGGTGTACACACTGCTCTTGTCACCAGTCAATCTCAGAACACACATCTATACAAACAAGCATTCACACCTATGAACAATTTAATGTTCATAATAAACATTACATGTATGCTTTTGGATTTGCAAGCACATGGAAACCATGAAAACTATTCAAACATGGATCTCCAGACTGTGAGGCAAACATTCTAACAACTATTCCATTGTTGTTGTTTGTTTTTGTCATTGTTATGCTGCAATTGGCAGACCGGGGTGGTGGTTCCTCTCTTTAAGAAGGGGAACCGGAGGGTGTGTTCCAACTATCGTGGGATCACACTCGTCAGCCTTCCCGGTAAGGTCTATTCAGGTGTACTGGAGAGGAGGTTACGCCGGATAGTCGAACCTCGGATTCAGGAGGAACAGTGTGGTTTTAAGTCGGACACGTTTCCAGTGAGGGTTGGACTCCGCCAAGGCTGTCCTTTGTCCCGATTCTGTTCATAACCTTTATGGACAGAATTTCTAGGCGCAGTCAGGGCGTTGAGGGTATCTGGTTTGGTGGCTGCAGGATTAGGTCTCTGCTATTTGCAGATGATGTGGTCCTGATGGCTTCATCTGGCCAAGATCTTCAGCTCTCACTGGATCGGTTCGCAGCCGAGTGTGAAGCGATTGGGATGAGAATCAGCACCTCCAAGTCCGAGTCCATGGTTCTCGTCCGGAAAAGGGTGGAGTGCCATCTCCGGGTTGGGGAGGAGATCTTGCCCCAAGTGGAGTAGTTCAAGTACCTCGGAGTCTTGTTCACGAGTGAGGGAAGTGTTGATCGTGAGATCGACAGGCGGATCGGTGCGGCGTCTTCAGTAATGCGGATGCTGTATCTATCCGTTGTGGTGAAGAAGAAGCTGAGCCAGAAGGCAAAGCTCTCAATTTACCGGTCGATCTACGTTCCCATCCTCACCTATGGTCATGAGCTTTGGGCCATGACCGAAAGGACAAGATCACGGGTACAAGCGGCCGAAATGAATTTCCTCCGCCGGGTGGCGGGGCTCTCCCTTGAGATTGGTTCGGGCATCTGGTCAGGATGCCACCCGAACGCCTCCCTAGGGAGGTGTTTCGGGCACGTCCGACCGGTAGGAGGCCACGGGGAAGACCCAGGACACGATGGGAAGACTATCTCTCCCGGCTGGCCTAGGAACGCCTCGGGATCCCCCGGGAGGAGCTGGACGAAGTGGCTGGGGAGAGGGAAGTCTGGGCTTCCCTGCTTAGGCTGCTGCCCCTGCGATCCGACCTCGGATAAGCGGAAGAAGATGGATGGATGGATGGATGGATGGATATGCTGCAAGCCCCATCTTCTGACTGAGGCTGGAATATATTCATCCAAGATTCTATGATACAGTACATGGCCCCGTTCATCTGCCTCTTAATGCAGTGAATTCAACAGAATTGTTGTTGTCATACCGTCTTTAGGTACCCTTTTAACAGAAACACCCCCAAAGCAGAATTTTTGCACCTCCATGCTTGACAGTAGAGATTATGTTGTTGGATCCATAATTATGCAACATTTTCTACAAACAAATGCCTTTGCTTTGCTGTCATGTGACCACATTATCCATCCATCCATTGTCTACCGCTTGTCCCTTTTGGGGTCGCGGGGGGTGCTGGAGCCTATCTCAGCTGCATTCGGGCGGAAGGCGGGGTACACCCTGGACAAGTCGCCACCTCATCACAGGGCCAACACAGATACTTGTGGCATTTAGGTGTGGATTGCCAAACTTAAGACGGGCCTGTACATGTGTTTTCTTGAACCTTGCGGGCATTGCAGGATGCCAATCCATTAAAGCAAAGTGTGTTCCTAATACTTTTCTTGCCGACTGTGCTGTGAGATCATGTGTTGGGTTGGTGGGATAGTAAGTGTACGATAGACAAACATACAATGTTTGTGTGGTTGTTTACCTATCCAAGCAGAAAGGAAAGCAGAACTTGGGCACAGTCTGGATAGTCTCCTGTTGGACATATATTAAATTAAATAGGACTAATAGTGGTCACATGTATCATATAATATTATTGAAACCTAGAAACAAACAGCATTAGATCAATGCAGCTTGACTTTTTACTTGTGCACTGGGATGCTTCGTAAATTGTTCTCTTAGCTAGTATCTACATGTATATTTTCAGAAGACACACCTACAATTTGAGAAGTATGTGCGTTGCTTTTTAGACAAGGACTTTCTCTTTGGGCTATGACAGGCAGTTACTCCCTGGGTTAGCAAAGTATACTAGAGAACAATGTAACCATTTGGTCGACTGGCATTGACGTACCATTATTTTATGTCAAAATTTAATTCTTATCAGCAACCTAAAATTAGCAACAGTGGTGCCTCAGTTTTCATTAAACCCGGTTTTAATATTATTTGTTTTTGGACAAAAATGTTAACCTAAAGTATGTCTAAGTTTTTATAAACTGTCTCAGTTTTAGTACGATCAAAACACTTTGGTGACTCACACTCTGTGCTGTTTTTTAATGGAGTACGACTGAAAAATAATCCACTAAAGCCAAATTAAGTTAAAGTTTTAGAGTCCGTGTTTTCAGAGTGTCACTGAATGCACCTAACGCAACTAAACAATCAAGGCTAATATGAGGTTTATCAGCTGTTCTCCGTAGTTTTGTAGACAGCTTTGCTGTCTTGCACTTGAATGTGATTACATCAGTTGATGTAAACAAAGTTGTGTGAGCACACAACGCAAGTCTGTACGTTTTTGGATGCAACAAAATTGCCAAAACTTTAATAAAGACGGTGAGAAACACTATTGAATTCAAAAGATAAGTTGTAGCAAAGTAAAAAGGTGGTGTTTGTGTGACTTTCCACACCGCAGTGATCACCAACAAGTCTTCAATAAAGGTGAAAGTGGTATAAAAAAAAATATTTATTCATTTAATTCATAATTTATATGCATTCTGTATTATTTTCTATGTGTAAAACTATAATTATACTTTATTAAGTGTTTGGTGTAACATTTTTGGATGTTTGTAACAATTTAATTGGTTTTACATTTCTTATGGTAAAAATAGTTTCAAGGTTTTTTTTATGATTCAGTTTTCAACAAACCCTTTGGAACAGATAAACAAAAACCGAGATATCACTGTTTATTGGTGGTTTATGGTTTAAGTTTATTTCAAACATTCGCAATTTCCAGTTTCTCTTTTCAACATGTTCGAAAATGTGTAGGAAGAAGCAGAGCTTATCTAAAAACACCCCTTTTCCATTTCATTGCAATTTCGTTATTGTTCAATTCCTGTTTTTCAAATTGTTCCCAATTTACTCCATAAATAATACAATTCTAAAAAAATTATAATAAATAAATAATACATTGGGAATTAAGTTGTGTTTCATATAGTGAGATGAATAAGTTCAATAAGTTCAAAATGTTTATCATGGTTCTTCTTCTTTGTACTTAGAAACACTTAAGTGAGTTTGAACAGTTTCTTAAACTGGACCATATTAGTACATTGTTTGATTTCTTTATTTAATCCATTCTATAATTTAATTCCACATACTGATATACTAAAGGTTTTAAGTGTTGTACATGCATACACTTAAGTTACATTTTTCTCAGAGGTTGTATTTCCCCTATTTTGTTGAGAAGAATTGTTGTATGTTCTTGGGTAGCAAGTTATAGTTTGCTTTTGTGCATAATTTTGGCTGTTTGCAAATTCATTACATCGTTGAATTTCAATATCTTTGATTCAATAAATAAAGGCTTGAATGTTCTCTAAATCCAACATTATGTGTTATTCTAACTAGAAATGTCCGATAATGGCTTTTTTGCCGATATTCCGATATTGTCCAACTCTTAATTACTGATTCCGATATCAACCGATACCGATATATACAGTCGTGGAATTAACAAATTATTATGCCTAATTTTATTGTGATGCCCTGCTGGATGCATTAAACAATGTAACAAGGTTTTCCAAAATAAATCAACTCAAGTTATGGAAAAAAATGCCAACATGGCACTGCCATATTTATTATTGAAGTCACAAAGTGCATTATTTTTTTTAACATGCCTCAAAACAGCAGCTTGGAATTTGGGACATGCTCTCCCTGAGAGAGCATGAGGAGGTTGAGGTGGGCGGGGTTGGGGGGAGCGGGGTTGAAGTGGGAAGGGGGGTTAGGGGGGTGCATATTGTAGCGTCCCGGAAGAGTTAGTGCTGCAAGGGGTTCTGGGTATTTGTTCTGTTGTGTTTATGTTGTGTTACGGTGCGGATGTTCTCCCGAAATGTGTTTGTCATTCTTGTTTGGTGTGGGTTCACAGTGTGGCGCATATTTGTGACAGTGTTAAAGTTCTTTATACATACATGTCACCCTCAGTGTGACATGTATGGCTGTTGACCAAGTATGCATTGTATTCACTTGTGTGTGTGAAAAGCCGTAGATATTATGTGACTGGGCCGGCACGCAAAGGCAGTGCCTTTAAGGTTTATTGGCGCTCTGTACTTCTCTTTACGTCCGTGTACACAGCGGCGTTTTAAAAAGTCATAAATTTTACTTTTTGAAACCGATACCGATAATTTTGAAACCGATACCGATAATTGCCGATATTACATTTTAAAGCATTTATCGGCCGATAATATCGGCAGTCCAATATTATCGGACATCTCTAATTCTAACTGACCATTTTTGAAACACAGTTAAGTAACGAAGCATACTTTTGTAGTTATTAAGGCTGTGAATCTTTGTGTGTCCCACGATTCGATTCAATATCAATTCTTGGGGTCACGATTCGATTCAAAATCTTTTTTTTTTTCAATTCAACACGATTCTCGATTCAAAACGTTTTTTTCCCGATTCAAAACGATTCTCTATTCATTCAATACATAGGATTTCAGCAGGATCTACCCCAGTCTGCTGACATGCAAGCAGAGTAGTAGATTTTTGTAAAAATCTTTTATAATTGTAAAGGACAATGTTTTATCAACAGATTGCAATAATGTAAATTAGTTTTAACTATTAATGAACCAAAAATATGACTTATTTTATCTTTGTGAAAATATTGGACACAGTGTGTTGTCAAGCTTATGAGATGCGATGCAAGTATAAGCCACTGTGATACTATTGTTCTTTTTTTTTAATTTTTATAAATGTCTAATGATAATGTCAATGAGTGATTTTTAATCCCTGCTATGCTGAAATTGTAACTAATATTTATACTGTTGTTGATAATATTAATTTTTGTTTCACTACTTTTGGTTTGTTCTGGTGTCGTGTATGTGTCTCCTCTCAATTGCCATCTTGGCAAAAGTCAAGATGGCGGCGCCCTGCTCGGCTGCGGCTTCAGACGCTCATGGTAGAAATAGAAAATTTTGGCAAATATACCGGTAAATTCTGTGAATTTCATGGCTGGCTTCCAGCGTGGACATTCCGTGGTAACATACGACCACCAGACAATTCTGGATGTGGATAGATCAGGCCGTTTTGGACCGAAAGATGCGTACACGTTGGACCTCCTCGCTAGCATCGGAATTCTACGCCGGCTACATCCAGCGGCCTGTGAAGCAGTAGAGCCTAGTACCAGCGGGGACCGTCGATGGAGGAGACGTAAGCAGTGTGATCGGAAGCAGAAGCGGGGATGTCGAGCGGGGCTAACAACAAAGGTAAAGGCTAATCCTCACAGAACGCCGCTTCCTTCCATCCTGCTTTCAAATGTCTGCTCCCTGAAGAACAAACTGGACTACCTTAAAAGGCCTACTGAAATGATTTTTTTTTATTTAAACGGGAATAGCAGATCCATTCTATGTGTCATACTTGATCATTTCGCGATATTGCCACATTTTTGCTGAAAGGATTTAGTAGAGAAAATTGACGATAAAGTTCGCAACTTTTGCTCGCTGATAAAAAAAAGCCTTGCCTGTACCGGAAGTAGCGTGACATCACAGGAGCTAGTATTCCTCACAATTCCCCATTGTTTACAATGGAGCGAGAGAGATTCGGACCGAGAAAGTGACGTTTACCCCATTAATTTGAGCGAGGATGAAAGATTCGTAGATGAGGAACGTTACAGTGAAGGACTTGAGAGGCAGTGATGGACGTATCTTTTTTCGCTCTGACCGTAACTTAGGTACAAGCTGGCTCATTGGATTCCACACTCTCTCCTTTTTCTATTGTAGATCACAGACTTGTATTTTAAACCACCTCAGATACTATATCCTCTTGAAAATGAGAGTCGAGCACGTGAAATGGACATTTAAAGTGACTTTTATCTCCGAGACAATACATCGGTGACACACTTAGCTACTGAGCTAACGTGCTAGCATCGTTCTCAAATGAAGATAGAAACAAAATAAATAAACCCCTGACTGGAAGGATAGACAGAAGAGCAAAAATACTATTAAACCATGTACATGTAACTACACGGTTAAAAATTCTCAGGCCGGTAAGGCTTAACAATGCTGTTGCTAACGACGCTAAGGCTAATTTACCAACCGGAACTCACAGAACTATGATAAAACATTAGCGCTCCACCTACGCCAGTCAGCCCTCATCTTCCCATCAACAGCCGTGCTCACCTGCCTTCCAGCGATCAACGGCGCGACGAAGGACTTCATCCGTGGGTTTGGCGGCAAGCATCAGCTAGGCGTCTTCTATCAGGGTAAGTAGTCCTTGTTGTGTTGCTGTAAGTGTTGTACTTAGCCGCTAAGACACCGATCGATCCCACCTACAACGTTCTTCTTTGCAGCCTCCATTGTTCATTAAACAAATTGCAAAAGATTCACCAACACAGATGTCCAGAATACTGTAATATTTTGTCGAAGAAAACAGAGCTTTGTGTATTGTGTCCAATAGGGCCCAAACAGTTCCGTGCATTTTATGACGTCACGCGCATAAATCATATCCAAAGGAGATTTTCAACCGGAAGTGTGGCGGGAATTTTAAAATTGCACTTTATAAGTTAACCTGGCCGTATTGGCATGTGTTTCAATGTTAAGATTTCATCATTGATATATAAACTATCAGACTGCGTGGTCGGTAGTAGTGGGTTTCAGTAGGCCTTTAAGATAGATTTAATTGCAAGACGCGAGATGAGAGACTGCTGCGCCATATTTCTCACAGAAACGTGGCTGAAACCATCCGTTCCGGACGAGGCAGTTAGCATCGAGGGGCTAACTATGTTTCGGTCGGACAGGAGCAGAACTCTCACTGGTCAATCCCGAGGCGGTGGTGTTTGTATATGCATCAATAACAACTGGTGCAACAATGGGAAGATAGTATCGTGTCACTGCTCTCCCGATGTAGAAATATTTACTATAAAATGCAGGCCATTTTATTTACCCCAGGAATTCAGTGCTATGATTTTCACAGCAGTGTACATTCCTCCCAGTGCTAACACCAAAGAAGCTTTGAATGCTTTGTACTGCTCTGTCAATGAACTGCAATCTACACATCCAGAGGCAGTTTTCATCGTGGCAGGGGATTTTAATCAAGCTAACATGAAAACTGTGTTCCCTCATTTCCATCAAAATGTGAATTTTGCAACCAGGGGTGGAAGCAAGCTGGACTTAGTGTTCAGCAATATTAAACATGGCAAAAGTCAAGATGGCGGCGCCCTGCTCGACTGCGGCTTCAGACGCTCATGGTAGAAATAGAACATTTTGGCAAATATACCGGTAAATTCTGTGAATTTCATGGCTGTCTTCCAGCGTGGACATTCCGTGGTAACATACGACCGCCAGACAATTCTGGATGTGGATAGATCGGGCCGTTTTGGACCGAAAGATGCGTACACGTTGGACCTCCTCGCTAGCATCGGAATTCTACGCCGGCTACATCCAGCAGCCTGTGAAGCAGCGGAGCCTAGTACCAGCGGGGACCGTCGATGGAGGAGACGTAAGCGGTGTGATCGGAAGCAGAAGCGGGGATGCCGAGCGGGGCTAACAACAAAGCTAAAGGCTAATCCTCACAGAACGCCGCTTCCTTCCATCCTGCTTTCAAATGTCCGCTCCCTGGAGAACAAACTGGACTACCTTAAGCTGGATTTAATTGCAAGACGCGAGATGAGAGACTGCTGCGCCACATTTCTCACAGAAACGTGGCTGAAACCATCCGTTCCGGACGAGGCAGTTAGCATCGAGGGGCTAACTATGTTTCGGTCGGACAGGAGCAGAACTCTCACTGGTAAATCCGAGGCGGTGGTGTTTGTATATACATTAATAACAACTGGCGCAACAATGGGAAGATAGTATCGTGTCACTGCTCTCCCGATGTAGAAATGCTAACTATAAAATGCAGGCCATTTTATTTACCCCGGGAATTCAGTGCTATGATCTTCACAGAAGTGTACATTCCTCCCAGTGCTAACACCAAAGAAGCTTTGAATGCTTTGTACTGCTCCATCAATGAACTGCGATCTACACATCCAGAGGGAGTTTTCATCGTGGCAGGAGATTTTAATCAAGCTAACATGAAAACTGTGTTCCCTCATTTCCATTAATATGTGAATTTTGCAACCAGGGGTGGAAGCAAGCTGGACTTAGTGTTCAGCAATATAAACATGCGTATAGCTGCACCACGCCCCCACCTCGGCTCCTCAGACCATCTATCTGCGATGCTAATTCCTGCATACAAGCCCCTGCTGATCAGGAAGCAAGCTACAGTGAAGCAGGTGAGGACCTGCCCAGAGGGAGCAATGGAAGCATTACAAGACTGCTTCGAAACCACAGACTGGGACATGTTCAAGGCAGCCGCCACCGAAAATCATCACACATGTGTGGAGGAGTATGCAGAGTCTGTGTCCGCATACATTCAGAAGTGCATGGAGGATGTCAGTGTGATCAAGAACATCCCCACACGGGCCAACAAGAAACCCTGGATGAACAGTGAGGTACGTGCAATGCTGAAGGCTTTTAAGTCTGGCGACATGGTAGCATTAAAAACAGCCAGAGCTAACCTGAACCGTGCCATTAAGGTTGCAAAGCGTGCTCACAGTCAGAAAGTGCAGGACTTCTTCGACAACCCCACAAACACTAGACCAATGTGGCAGGGCATACAGGTCATCACGGACTATAAAGCTGCCCCCCGTCCCTGTGACAACTGTATCAGCTTCCTAGATGACCTTAACAACTACTTTGCGAGGTTTGAGGCACTTAACATCACTCCGGCGAGAAAATCCATCCCTCGCCCTGGTGAGCAGCCGCTCAACCTGGACATAGCGGATGTCCGGAAAACCCTGAGGAGAGATGAACCCGCAGAAAGCACCGGGACCTGATGACATTCCGGATAAGGTGCTTAAGGGATGTGCAGACCAGCTGGCTGGGGTTCTCATAGACATCTTCAACATCTCGCTGACCCAGGCTGTGGTACCATCATGTTTTAAGACGGCCACAATCATTCCAGTGCCTAAAAAAACCACAATCTCCTCCCTCAATGATTATCGCCCCGTTGCACTCACCTCCATCATAATGAAGTGCTTCGAGAGGCTGGTAAAGGAATACATTGTCTCCAGACTTCCCCCCACATTCGACCCATACCAGTTTGCTTATCGCCCTAACCGCTCCACAGAGGACACCATCTCCTCTGCACTCCACCTGAGCTTAGAACATCTGGAAGTAAAGGACACACACGTGCGGATGTTGTTTCTGGACTTCAGCTCAGCATTCAACACCATCATCAGCTACTCGGTGAGCAAACTGGCCCCCTTGGATTCAGTACCCCCCTATGCAACTGGCTGCTTGACTTCCTCACAGACAGACCCCAGTCTGTGAGAGTGGGACACAACACCTCCAGTGCCATCTCCCTGAGCACCTGCTCCCCCCAGGGCTGCGTCCTGAGTCCGCTGCTGTTCACGTTGATGACCCATGACTGCTGCGCCAGGTCCACTACTAACCACATTGTGAAGTATACGGACGACACGATAGTAGTGGGCCTCATCCGTGACAACAACGACATGGACTACAGGGAAGAGGTGAAACATCTGGGTGACTGGTGCAGAACCAACAACCTGGTCTTGAATGTCGACAAGACCAAGGAAATCATCGTTGACTTCAGGACGCACCAGTCCAGCCACGCTCCACTCTTCATCAACGGCACAGCTGTGGAGATGGTAAGCAGCACCAAGTTCCTGGGGGTGCAGATAACTGACAATATGACTTGGTCCCTACACACCGGAGCTCTTGTAAAAAGAGCTCAGCAGCGCATGCACTTTTTGTGTCGGATGAAAAGAGCGCAGCTCCCTCCCCCCATTCTCACCACATTCTACAGAGGCACTATAGAGAGCCTACTGACCAACAGCATCTCTGTCTGGACTGGAGCCTGCAATGCCTCAGACTGGAAGTCTCTCCAGAGAGTGGTAAGGACGGCGGAAAAGATCATCAGGACTCCTCTTCCTCCTATCCAGGAGATCGCAAAAAGCCGCTGCCTGACCAGGGCTCAGAAAATCTGCAAAGACTCCTCCACCCCCACCAAGGACTGTTTTCACTGCTGAACTCCAGAAAGAGGTTCCGCAGCCTCCGAAGCAGAACCTTCAGGCTCTGTAACAGCTTCTTCCCTCAGGCCGTAAGACTCTTGAACACATCATAATTATCCCCCCATTCCCCCCAAAATGGATTAACTCGCTGGAATAAAAAAGACAATATAACATACATCCATAAACGTGGATGCATATGAAAAAGTGCAATATATTTATCTGTACTGTAACCTATTTATTTACTTATATATGCACCTTATTGCTTTTTTATTCTGCACTACCATGAGCTGATGTAACGAAATGTCGTTCTTATCTGTACTGTAAAGTTCAAATTTGAATGACAATAAAAAGGAAGTCTAAGTCTAGCCTAAGTCTTTATTGCAGTTCTGAGTGTTGCTGGGTCGGGTTTGGTTTTGGAATTGGATTGCATTGTTATGGTATTGCTGTGTATTGTTTTGTTGGATTGATTAATAAAAAATTCAAAAATTAAAAATTAAAATTAAAAATAATTTAAAATAAAAAATAAAAAAATCGATTTTTAAAAAATGAGAATCGATTCTGAATCACACAACATGAGAATCGTGATTCGAATTCGAATCGATTTTTTCCCACACCCCTAGTAGTTATATCCCCATATTTCTAAATAATAACTTTGATAACATTAGCGAGCAGTAGAGAATATGGAGTGAAGTTTTGTCCAATACACATTTTGCTTTAATTATTATTGATGTATTTCTTGTCAACTTATGTGTTATATTTTTATATGAGAATTCCAGTTAATTTTTTATCATCAATTATTACCCAAAAATGTGATTTAATTTACTTTTTCAAAGTCTACTCCGTCTATTTGTGTTTGACGTTCTCTTCTACTGTTACCGAATAGCATTATTTTACTTTAACTGAGGTTTGAAGATAGTTTGACAAAATCAGACTCTCTCTTTAATTATTAATTTATTTTGTTATTATTTGTATTAGCTTCTGTGTGTAACTGTTTAATTAAAGTTTGAAGCAATGGGATTGACCAGGAGAAGTCATGTATTAAATAATAGATTCTGGTACATTTCAGGGTAAATTCCCATCTGCAGTGGTTGAAGGTGCAAATTAATGTCCAGAACCTAACCTGTAAATGTGAGAAAACATTTTTTTAATATATCTCAAACCTCATCATTGAAGTCTTCGGGGAATTTCCTTCGTATATCAGGCTCTGTTCGAAAAAGCACAAATTACATGACTGATGTGTAGTGATGGCATACATTTCAACTTCTCCATGCATCCCACTTCCTTTTTCAATTAAAAAAGTCAAATGACACACGAACACAAAACTTTTTTACGAAGGCGTTGAAAAAGTGTATGTATTCTATTGTGGAATCACTCGTACCGAGATGATTGCTCGCCTCAGAGTTCAAATAAAGTGAAAGCAGAGCGACAATCCATCACACATGTATAAAAGGAATTTTGGTAAAATAGAATTTCAAGAGTCTAGTGCATGTGTTTTCAACGTTTTCCAGGCCAAAGACCCCCAAACTAATGGAGAGATGGAGCAGGGACCTCCTACCTATGTATCTTGTATAACATTGTGTTTTAAATTCAATTGATCCTAAAGTTACCTTGTTAATGTACCAGTTCACCATTGTGCACCAATTAATGATGTTCAAAGAATACAGTATAGTGCCGCTATTAGCTAGCTGGCAAATAGAGTTCAAATCGCTGGCTTGCAACTTTAGCACTAATAGCTAGCTAGCTTAAATGCTATGATTATTAGAATAATACAGTATAATTAATTGTTCATACTTTTACTTCAAACGCGCAAGGTACAGTGAGTAGGGTGGCCAAGTCACTGCCATTTCTATACTACACTACAGTGTGTTGGATCTAGGGCTGCGCGATATAAACGATATACGATATAAATTATATAAATTTGGCCGACAATAGAGCTTTTAATACTATTGTTACATCACAATGATAACAACTACTGCCTGGCAGGGATGCAATGGTATTGTAGAAATATATTGCAGTTTCAAAGTCTTCACAATAATGCCCTGATGTTTGACAGTATCAAACGAATACTTGGTGTGTAGTTTTTTTCTGGCGCTTTAGCGTTGGCCCGGTCTGAAAATAAGGTACATCTCCCAGAAATCTCTGCACAGCGCGGAACCGGCAAGGAAGTGTGTTTGTACTCTAATAAATAAGAGGAATTTTTTTTTTTGTAAATTTTCCTAAAAATGTCATCAAAATCCATCCATCACTTTTTGAGTTATGTTGCTAACAAACACAAACAAACCCTGGCAAAAATATAACACCTTTGGCAGAGGTAAGAAAGTCTGCAATCTGCAAAGCAAAGCGTGCCACTTTCCTCTCTAGCGTTTCTAAGGCGACACAGCCAGCTGATCAACACAAACCGCATAGAGGAAATCACCAAAAAATATGCAGCCGGAAATACGAGTAAACTGAAAAGCTACTTGATAAATCCTCAATCAATCCATTGATTTTCTCCTGCTGGAGCCTATCCAGCTGTACACCCTGGAGGCTGGACAAGTCGCCACCTCACAAATATCTGTTTGCAGTTTGTTTCATTTAAAACAATACTAGAGTTGTTTGCACAAAAACTAACGAAGCTTACTGCACCAACAATGACCCGAAACATGAACTCAAAACAGAGTGACGTACCGAACCTTAAGGATGGTGTACCGTTACACATTAAGGGGCTTAACATTATAGACATAATGTACTGTCTGACATACATGGCTTTGTGTATTTTTGGAAGTGTTTGTATTATGGAGCTAATATACACTACACTGCCAAAAGTATTTGACCACCTGCCTTGACTCACATATGAACTTGAAGTGCCATCCCATTCCTAACCCATAGGGTTCAATATGACGTCGGTCCACCTTTTGCAGCTATTACAGCTTCAACTCTTCTGGGAAGGCTGTCCACAAGGTTGCAGAGTGTGTTTATAGGAATTTTCTACCATTCTTCCAAAAGCGCATTAGTGAGGTCACACACTGATGTTGGTCGAGAAGGCCTGGCTCTCAGTCTCAGTTCCAATTCTTCCCAAAGGTGTTCTATCGGGTTCAGGTCAGGACTCTGTGCAGGCCACTCCTCCACCAAATTTCACACTCGGCACAATGCAGTCCGAAATGTACCGTTCTCCTGGCAACCTCCAAACCCAGACTCGTCCATCAGATTGCCAGATGGAAAAGCGTGATTCATCACTCAAGACAACACGTCTCCAACACGACGTGCTTTACACCACTGCATCTGACACTTTGCCTTAGACTTGGTAATGTATGGCTTAGATACAGCTGCTCGGCCATGGAAACCCATTCCATGAAGCTCTGCGTTCTGTACGTGGGCTGAATGGAAGCTCGCATGAAGTTTGGAGCTCTGTAGCAACTGACTGTGCAGAAAGTCGGCAACCTCCTTGAACTATGCGCTTCAGCATCCGCTGACCCCTCTCTGTCAGGTTACGTGGCCTACCTCTTGGTGGCTGAGTTGCTGTTGTTCCCAAACTCTTCCATTTTGTTATAATAATGCCGACAATTGACTTTGGAATATTTAGGAGCGAGGAAATTTCATGACTGGATTTGTTGCACAGGTGGCATCCTATGACAGTTCCACGCTGGAAATCACGGAGCTCCTGAGAGAGGCCCATTCTTTCACAAATGTTTGTAGAAACAGTCTCCATGCCTAAGTGCTTGATTTTATACACCTGTGGCCGGGCCAAGTTATTAGGACACCTGATTCTGATCTTTTGGATGGGTGGCCAAATACTTTTGGCAATATAGCACAGCAAATTCTCAAGCACAACGCAATGCAACATCTTTTTTAAATTTTAAATAATTCCACACAACCGACATGCTGTTCATCTTATCACATACTGTAGCTGTTCATCTTATCACATACTGAGCTGTTCATCTTATCACATGCGTGTACTGTAGCTGTTCATCTAGTCATATAACTGTTTATCTTGCCAGCTACGTAGCTGTTGGATCTGATCATATAAGAAATATAACTGATAAGACCTGGAAGAAATTCACTGCAGCAGGGGACATGCATTGTTGGTAAGGGGACAAGGTGGAAGAGTTACATAAAGAAGTCACATTTTGTTTCACTTAGTATGTAAGTGTGATGATTGAGAGTGTTTAGAAACTTACCTGACTTATCTGTTCCTGGATGAACTACTTCCATATAGACCTCAAAAGAAAATTCTGGACTCTCCCTAGAAAAGATGACAGCCAATGAACAATTTCTTGCTTGAGTAACTAAACATGTCAAAATGCTACTTAGTGGATATTTTTGTCTCGCAGTCTTTCAGCATATCACAATTATACAGCTGTCCCTCGCCATCCTCGCACTTAAAAAATCGTGGCTTTACTTTATCGCAGATTTAAATACATACATTATATATACATACATATATATATACATACATATATATATATATATATATTAGAGATGTGCGGTTTGCGGGTCGGGCGGATGCATGACGAAAAAAATAGATTTTAAATAGATTCGGGCGGGTGGCGGTTGAACCAATTCGGAAATATATATACATATAGATGCATAAAGAGAATCCAATGCGTCCCAGCAACAATTGAGTGCCGCAAGTGAGCGCTCCTTCAGCGCAGCAGGGCGTATTTTAGAGGCCAGGCGCTCTCGCCTGAATCCTGGCACTGTAGATGCCATTTTATTCCTGCATAGTGCTAACAAAAAAAAAAGTAAGTAGACATACGGTTGGATATGTTAAACTAATTAGTCTACGTTACCTAGGCTATACCAAATAAGCCCATGTCTAACCTATATTGAGTTCGGTCAGCTGAATAATTTTGATGGTTACGTGTTGTTTGGGCGCACTACAATGCAAAGGAATTAAGGCAATTGCGTTGTTTATTGTGTTTTTTTTCTATTGGAGATATATTACTGTGTGTTAATTATTTGGCCTCGCTTTCAAGTGAAACGCATCTCCGATTGGCTACAATGTAAGGCAATTTAGCCTGCTTTGATTGTCACGACC